>NW_019174272.1:4989914-5166429 GCF_002260705.1 Seriola dumerili | reverse complement strand
TGTGTGTGTGTGTGTGTGTGTGAGCGTGGGTTTGCAGAGTTGAAATGCACACCCTTACACATACATGCATGCACACAGCTGGCCAGCTCTGGCCTGGTTCTGGTCAGTTGCCCGTGGCCACGCGGGCACAGGAGTCAGCTGTCAGCCTGTGACGGATTGATACAGACACCCCCCCATCTCTCTGCCTCCACCTCCGCCCCTGACACTCCCAAACCTCCACCTCCATCCCTCAATCCCTCCAGCCCTCTACATCCCTCCTCCTCCTCTTCAGCAGCTGGCCCATGCCTGGTGGGCATGTTTGAGAGGAGACGTATTGAAGAGGGAGAGCCGGCCTCCATCTTGACTGTGGCCTGTATTAGAACATGCCCTTCTGTCACCCTCGCTCAGCCACTCTGCTGGCTTCATATCTGTTAGCCATGTTAGCTACGACACTGTGGTCCCTCTATCACTTCATCTGGCCTGCTGACAGCAGCCTGCCGGAGGTCCCTCTGTGCCTGTTGTCCTGTCCAATGTGGACCGGATGTCTTACTCTCCTCCAGCCTTTTGACTCTCATGTGGAAGATGCAGTAGAAGCATAGCGAACCATGGGTGGTCAGTTTGATCAGTGTAGTGCAAAAGGATACATTTGTGTAAAAAACAAATCCCAGATATTCTTTTAAAGGGGCACTTTCACACATGACGATCAGTTTACTACTCTGAAACAACTGTGTCTTCTGTGGCTCGAAATGAGCTTTGTTCTGAGAAAATGACCCTGATGATGTCTTCAGGTTTAAGCTTTGAGACTACATTTTTTTGATAGACTGTTTAGTCATCAGGGGGTGTCTAAGGAAAGATGCAGTTGAGCTGCATTGTGGGAAATGTAGGATCTACTGTTTTCAGAACTTGACCCATACTATCGACTAAAAGTCTGCATCTATTTGACCATTCTTTTTTAAAATCTTGTCTTTGAGCTTCTGAGTCCTTGAACTTTATGGAAGCGCAATACTAAATCACTGGAGCACCCTTTTAAATATGGGAAATGTGTGACTGCAGGTTGCGACTGATCTGATGCTCTTATCTGCAAGACATGCTCTGTTGGTGCCTTCCATTAGCGTTTAAAAACATCAAGACGATGTTTAAAAGAAAACAATGATGGCTGGTAGAAAAAGGAAAACAAATGGCAGTCTCTTGTGTCATTCGCTTCAAACTTCCTGCCTACGATGTTTTGAGGCTGTATAAGAACTTGCCGTTATTCCCGCCTTTGTTCCTGTCAGACATAGTCATAGTTTGCATGGCCACTATCGGTCTTTGTCAGGTATGTGTAAACATAGGGCATTTTAGGCATTTGAAACAAATGACAGATGCTGTTATTTGACTGAAGAACCAGTTATTAATCAACCTTCCAAACATTTTCTATATTTTGATGACAGCTAATAATTGCTAACTAATGGCAAAGCATAGAACAGTTTTGTATATTTGGACTCTTTAAGCCTTTCTGGGCTTGCTGTTTACATCTACATTGAAATCTCAGTGCCTCTATCTGTCTCTGTCTCTCCCTCCATCTCCTACCTTCACTGTCTGTCTGTCTCTCTGTCTCTCCTCTTTCTCCCGGACCAGTGTGAAGTGTAATTGAAGGAGCAGTCTTCACATGGCCCACAGGCATGGAGGGGACATTGTGTGCGCTGTGGCGGCAAATTGCTCTCCTTGCTCCTCCGAGCCTATACCTCTCCTTCACTTCTCTCCTCCTCCTCCTCCTCCTCTCTTCATACTCTGCCCATCCTCTCACTACTTTATTAGTCAGCCCTCTCTATCACCACTCTCAACTCCCTTCCTGCCTCATCCTCACTGTCTTACTCAACTATTCCATCTTCTTCTGCAGTCCTTCCAACTTCCAACATACTTACCTTCATATGATTTTAAAGTGTTCAAATGCATGTGTGTGTTTTTAGTTAGGATACAGTAAAAAATGGCATGTAAGATGAGAGAGCAAATACAAACCTCTGAGGTCTTAAACTAAGTTCCCGCAAAGCGTGACATTATTTTCACTTGCTGCGAAATCCTACCCAAGCAGCCATCTTTCATCATCCCAAAATCTCATGTGAGGTGTCACTGCAGTGTGGCTTTGGAGAGACTACGCATTTAATTATTCACTAAGACTGTATGTTGGTCTGCCAGTCAGGCCAGCACGTCTAGTCCAAAGACAGTGCTTGAGGACTGGTTGAGTAAAACTGTGAAAGTACTGCAACTGAGGGTGCATGAGGAAGAAAGAGAGTAGAGGGGGGAGTGAACACACCCTCTTGGGTTAGTGGAAGTGACAGAGCGTCTATGATAGGGGATGTGAGAAGTCTCCAATATGAAGAGCGATTTCAGCAGCCTGCCTGGAGAGAAGCACACAGAACAGGAAAGAGCTACAGAGAATGAGTGAGGGAGATAGACGGAGGAGAAAACCTGAGGGAGGGAAAATAGGGAGAGGGGAGAGTGGTATTCGGGCCGAGACGAAGAAGCGCATGCTTCATTAAGTGAGGAAGTAATCCTGGCTAATTAAGGCTCTCCATGACAGCACTGTCAAGGATGACTGATCCTTCAAATGGCACCTCCCTCTCCTGACTGACAGCCAGGCTGCTCTCACCGCTTTGAAGGTGAGAACTTTCTTACTTATTCCCACAGCTTTTTTTTTTTCCTTCGTCGCCTCTTATCCCCAATTCAAAGTGTTTTTCTTTGTTTTTGTATCTCATTATCATTTTGTAGGCAAGTGTATGTGAGTGTAAAGGAAGGAAAAGTGTGTGATGCTTATGTGTGTGTTTGTGTGCCTGTATGCATGCTTTCTTGCATACAGTATGCGTGCGTGTGTGCCTGTGGGTGCATGGGTGTATGTATTTCTACGTGTGCAGTAATTGCTGCAGTACCTGGGCAAAATACGAGGAGGAAATCAGTGGATAGAAGGCGCAGCCCATTGATTGCTTGACTAATTAATCAGTTGCATTGGCTCCATGTGGATCCAGGCTTATTGAGTGGAGGGTTGGCGCGGGCCCTTTATGAGCCCATAATGATTCCTTAGCCCACAGGGTCAGGGCCTCATCTGGCCTTTAGCAGAGCTGTGGTAATACTACACAATATAGAAGCTTAGAAAGCAACTGTGCCTTGGCTCAAAGTTCATCTTTTCCTTAAATGTAAACTTTGATGCGATTGTAACATCAGTGTATTGACCCAAGCAATATAATTATGTTTCACTGGGACCACATTTTTTGTGGCACAGCATGTTAAGCTCTTATTTATAGGGCTCATTTTCACAGTGGGACGCTTTCTTTACATGATCCATTGTGAGTACCAACTAGACACCCTACAACCACATGTGTGTGCTGACCTATGCCATTCACAGAGGAGCTATGTTGACAGTTAGTGTCCCCCTGCAGGAGAGCCCACATGAAACAGCAACCTGAGCTGAAACCAGAGAGAGCAGAGGCCATGGTATATGACCCAGACGCCCAGACAGGGTAGTACTGTCCTGCCTGACATCAACCCCCCCCCCCCCCCCGCCACCCTCCACCCTGCCACTGCCCAGCTCGGCTCAGCCTAGCTCAGCCCAGCCTGTCCCAAAACAGGGGACTACGACGAGCCGCTCGTAAACATGCCTATAAAAGTCCTGTTTGTATTGCGCCAGAAGGCAGCTCTGTCCCAACCCCCAGGAGCTCACGTGAGCGAGCTCTCAGAGTTGGTCGACTATCTTGGGGCTATGGCAATCTGAGTGTCACAACAGGTGTCTCTGTGGGTATGTGTTGCACAACGTGCATACCTACTGTATCATTGTTCTCAATTTCGTTTACGCCTGAGCATCTATGAATAACTAGTCTGCAAGAAAATATTGAACTTTTAACAAGATATTCTAATTTAACAGTTTTGTATAATGTATTGTTTGTAAGTGTGCACCAGGATGCAATGGATGAGTGCAATGTCACATGTTTATAAAGCAAATAATTCATGTGCACATGCCTCTGCAATTGCATTTTTTTGTGTGTGGATGCACATTTATCTGCGAGTGCAAGCCTGTTGGAATATGTTCAGATACTTAAAGTGTATGAGTCCACTTTCCTCAGCTCCGTGGGGATTTTTTAATGGGTGGCTGCATTAACGCAGCCAGGCTCTAATAGCCTCCTTGAGGTTTTTTTTTCCCTCGGAGTGCCAGCAACTCATGAAGTAGATGATTTAACAGCAAGAAGCCTCTCCATCACATGCAGAGTTGGAGATAAAAGCCAACTGGAGCTGGAGAGGCAGTAAGCTATCATTCCAGGGGACTGGAAATCAGTTTATCCATACACTTTGATAGAATTAACAAATTATAGCCAGTGGTTATTTGAACATGTGTGATGTATAAGGTGGGTGGGTAGAACAAGTTGTTTGTATGTATCCATACGTATCCTGTATGAGTGAAGAAAATACGTATTCAGTGGGGTCCAAAAGTGTGAAACCACTTCTCAGACCTCCCACTGTACTTTATTGTATGTAAAGAATTTACATACAATTTACAAATTTTGGTTATATTTTGCTGCCTATAAAATCACTGTACCTTAATGGCTACATGGCAGTGCCACAATAGCTGTGAGCTGTTATGCTGCTACTGCTGCTGCTGCTGCTGCTGAGATGGACAACAGTGGCTTTCTCCCATTCAATCCCATAAGCTCCCTCTGTAAGCTCCCTGGTTCCCTCGGGTGGCTGGACTGGAGTTAAAGCACTAAGACCCAGGCAGTTAAAGTTTACAGTGTCGTAAAGAGGACTCACGCGGGCCAGCTCTCTAAAGATAACGCTAAATACACAGTGATTACAGTCTATGGTCAGCGGGTTGGAACTTGGAGCTACAGATGGACACAAAGATGATTTGCAGATTCTGAACTGTACAACATATATGTGCACTTTTTTTTTTGACACGACAATGTGTGCTTGTGTACATGCACTCAAGGACATAAGTGTGGCTGTGTCCACATGTATCTAATGCTATCTTGCTCTACTATCTTAACACCTCTTATCATGTGCTGACTGAGCTTGATTGCACAAGCGTGCATATAACTTTTTTTTTTTTTTCCCCAAACGATGATTAGCCTTGTGCCCAGTGAACATTTAATTATAATGATGCCTGTGACGAGGACTCCAGAAATGTAAAATAAGCCAAACTTAGAGAACACAGAACCACATGAGGCTTCTGTGGCTTTACGTTCCCTAGTTTCCACTTTGCAGCTCCCCAGTGATGTCCTGTGTGTGTGCATGAGGGAGAGAGAGAGAGAGAGTGATTGTGTTTTAGAGTCAGTGAGCACACAGGGCCATTTTTAACCACAGTCACAAGACGCCAGTATAGGGTTAGAACAGAGATGAGCTCCTTCTCTCAGAATAGTCCCTAGGAGGCCATGAGGCCCCCGCCACTGACCCTGGTCTGCATTCCAGTTGGCAGACACACAGTTGTTGGGTCAGACATGGTTCCTGTGCTGGCGAGGGACAAGATGACATGGGGGGGGGGGGTGATGCAATGTGGCCCATTTTACCACTGACAACTGCACTCCATTTTGCACACCCCATATATGGGGAAAGAGAATAGGTGTTGTAGTGTGTGATTTTACCTCTCCACTTTCTCTCTTTAAACTCTTTCTTGTCTCTATCACTGTTTCCTACACTCTCAGGCTGTGTACGACTTGCTTCACAGCCTGAGAACTTCTCTTTCTCAGTCTGGTAACGAAATGGGTCCCTAAATCATACATCCCTGGCCTTCCCATGCAGCAGACCCCTACCTCCCTATACTCCACCCCCTGAAGCTTAACCATAAAAATATCACTCTATTGCTTCCATGATGCATGCCTGGAATAGCTTCCATTGGGAATAAAAATACCTAAATACAGCGGGACAATTTTGAGTGTAAGATGGAGGGGTCAGGGGAAGGTCAAGGGGTACAGCAACAGTAAAGAGAGGGGTTTTTCAGCAACCGCCAACTGTATTATATTATGTCAGGGAATAGGACTGTATTGCAAAAGAGTGGAGACTGATCCATGGTTGGTGCCTTTGACTTTGAGTGTGTTTATGATCTCAAACAATCGGATCAAAAAGAGGGAGACTTTCTGATGA
The DNA here is from genome assembly GCF_002260705.1 of Seriola dumerili. Taxonomy (NCBI): domain Eukaryota; kingdom Metazoa; phylum Chordata; class Actinopteri; order Carangiformes; family Carangidae; genus Seriola; species Seriola dumerili. Next base: position 5,160,345 of record NW_019174272.1, on the reverse strand, counting down.
GGGTCGGGGTGCAAACACATTAAATCGCAGTTAACTCACAGCCAGCAATCAGTAGAGAATAAGTGCCATGGGTTTTTTTCAGGTATTGCACTTATTTAATGTTGTTGAATGTCTGATCAGTTTCATGTTCTCACAGTCACACCTCCAAGCATCCCAGTACAACCACACTACTCTTTGTCGGCCAGATGGAAGTTGGAGCCTTGCTCAGGGGTGTTGTGGCAGTAGTTGCTGCTTTCTCCACCCACAGTTTTCCAGCCTGTCTGGCAATTTCAGCCATCGTCACTTCAGTCACAAGCTTGCTTCTCTGACCTCTGGGCTACCGCCGCCCCTGAGCACAAGTGTTACAGACACACGGTTTCGAGACTAGCTGTGTATATGGAGATTGAGCACTGATCTGTGTCTCCCCAATGGGAATGAGTATATGGAGTGGTATGGAAGTGTTGTATGGACTCTGTCTTTTATTTTCAACACCCTACTCCCAGGTGGTGACAGCCCACTGCTAAGTGCGGTAATAGCCAATTGATTTTGTTCTCTTTTTTTGTTGGTGGCTAGACATAAATCAAAGTGTCTGTCAGGACCTCGATGTAGTTGGGAGGGGTTGTGTGCGTATGTGTGTGTGTAATGGGGGTAGTGAGGGTTCTGTTTGGACTGGGAGAGTGTCAACAATTAATCCAGCCTCTGATCTGCAGGCCACCGCTCTCCTGACCCTCAGTCACAATCCAATTGGGACAGCAGCTTCACGAAGGGGCTAAAATCAACACAGAGAATCCTGCTGCTGGGTCCACTAGATTTTTAGAGGCACACCCTATATATCTTTTGGTCTTAAATCTCTGTGTACAGAATAAAGAATTCTCACATTCTTATATTGAAGATTTGGATTTTAATGGAGCATAATTTCAAATCGTCATTTTGTAGCACATTTTGCATGTTGTAAAATGGGCTTTAAATGTGTAAAATCTTGCGTTTATTTCATAGGAAGAAAATGTAAGTAGCTACGAATCCCGAGCTACCCTCCCTCATGAATCTAAGACACAGGGAAAGAGGTGGAATCATAGAGAACACAGATGTGAGCAACACTGGAACCATGTTAATCCTTTTAATTCAATTATGGTAAATAGGGACAGAGCTTCCTTCTAAACAAAACACAATATGCAGGAGTTCAGCAGGCAGTGTCAGGGGGAGCCTCTGATGTAGAAAGGCTACCCAGTGGGAGGCCTGGTGGTCTCCTGGGATACCTCCCAGCCCCCAAGCCCCCCACCGGGGCTTTCCCCCAAAGGCTCTCCCTGGCCCAGCACTTGCCTGTGGAATAGGGTGGCAGGGCTGGACAATATGACTGAGACAATGGGCTTTGAACCACACACACAGTGTGCCTATGTGGCCAGCTGTGGTCATTCCTATACAGACCTAGTGTGGAGGTGGAGGGAGAGGAGAGGGTTGGATGGCGTGTAATGTGTCAGGACTGAGTATTAAATGGGGATCTGCCAAAGTGCTTTGGGGCCTGGCTAGCTCATTCCTCCTGAAATGGTTCTGTGCAGCAGTAACCTGCTAACCCAGGCCAGACTGACACCAGCACCTCCTCTGCTATGAAAGAGAGTGTCTGTTCCTTGGGATGAACACAGGACAGAGAGGGGGAGCAGAGGGGGCTGAGAAAGGGAGTATGTTTTTGAAACAGTTAGACAATCTGTTTGGATTAGGCCCACTGCCGAAGAGACATGGAAATGATGGGCAGCTGCGACGAGGGGAGGAGAGGAAGAGAAGGGGGGAAGAGGAGAGGAGAGAGGGAGGTAGACAGATGGAGAGGAAAGGTGGTGGTGGAGGGGTTGAGTAGAGGCAAAGGGGGGAGGAGGTGAGGAGGGGAGAGGGGTCGGAGACTGGAATCTCAGGATCTAAGGCTCTTTTTGGCTTGATGGTTCCCAGATGTTGTAGGCCCCCTCACCCCTCCTTCCCCTCAGTGTTTCTCTGCTGTATTGAATACACAGGAGCCCAGTTAGACATGCGGGACAGATGGGTCAGTGGCTGTGTGGAGATGGGCCTCCTGTGGACCAGGGGAAATGGGAGGCGAGAGGCATCCTCTCCTCCCAACAGACATAGGCCAGAGGGGGCAGACCTGGCTATGTTTTCTTATCCTCTCTCCACCCCAGGCAATCACATAGGGTGATGGCTGCTTGTGTGAGTTTGTGCATGTGTGCAGATGTTTGTATTGTATGTAAACACATGCATACATACCTGTGTGCACCTACAGGTATGTGCATTCTCGCACATGCATGTTTTTTGAACAATGACCATAAACCGCTTCAACAACTTGGAGTGCATGAATAATAGTAGAGTAATAGAAATGTGCACAATTGGGGTGTGTATTCTTCAGTAAACTACGCTGGCTACATTGCAGACTGCAGAATATGTGCAGGTGCCTGGTCACACTGTAGCCAGTGCTGAAATTCTGGCTCTGCTAGATTTACAGCCTCTGGCTGAAGCCGGCCATGTTTCAGGATGACGGCGTGTTCTCCTCCACCTATCTGCTAAAACGCTTACACTCCTCTGCTCTGCTCCACACTGTCTCTCCTCTCCTTGGCCCTCCTCAGCAGCAGAAAGTGTTGTGGCCGTATATTAGCTAGTTGTTGACTGGCCACTAAAGCACACATTTGTCAACATATTAGAAGGTGTCAACACATGAACAACAGCCCCTCAGCCCACCCACCTTAGTTCACTTTTACTTTCATCCTTCCACCTTTATTAACTCAAGAATTACAGGGAGGGGAGCCCATTAGGGTAGTTGGTAAGAGCAGAGTTACTCACTGTGGTTTGTGGTTAAGTTTGAATGAATTAGTTTTCAATGAACTCATTTGTAATGCTCTAATATTTTTTTAAACTAACATTCCACAATTTGCCAGTAGAGTAAAAGTCACGAGCCACACGGCTGCTACTACAGTAACAGAGTGTTCCTTACATCTGCTCTGCTCAGAGGTATACTGTGTGGTGAGCTGGATTCAGCCCAATGTTCTTATCCCAACTTTGTGAGTCAAAGCTGGGTGGCTCAGAGACGGTAAGCCCCCTAGTTAGAGAGGGCTTGAGAAGGCTGTTGTATCACTTAATTGTGAATTGGTGTTTAACTGTTCACACATATGCTTGTTTCAAGTCTCAGGAGTTTCTGTATCCGTCTTGGCGCTTTTAAACCCAGAGCCACACGAAGGGAATATTTCACAGAAGCCCTCACTTAATTTGTGGTCATGGTTGCCAGATATGGACAGAGACATTCTATCTCCCCAGAGACGGGTGGATATCCTCCTCTGGATGGGGTGGGGGAGGGTATTTTTGGAGCATCTCATGGCTATTACTGGAGACCTGGGGATGGGAATATGCTAGTATGTGTGTGATGTGAAGGAGGGGAGGGGAGGGGAGGGAAGTATTGGGGGAGCCGCTATGATCAGGATTCCACAGCTGGCTCATGTCACTCCTTGACCCTTTCCCCCACGTATCCCCCACAAAATAAAAAGTCTAGACTGCGCTCTGTGTCTCGACACTTCACAGGAGCAGACGAAAAAGGCATATGGAGAGATAGACAAGATAAACGAAGCCGTAACTTTCTCTTCCCCTTAAGGACTCGGTTCAAGAGACTCTCTATAGACTTTTTAGACTTTGCTCTTCATGGCAAGACATGGTGTCTATTAAGCCCATTAATAAATAAAGCAAGGCAATAGCGCCACCAAAGAAATAGATATCACACTATTACTTATTTAACCACTCTGCTGAATTATTTATTGTTTATTCCAAATGATCTTTTTTTCGAGTGTACACTTTCAGCTTGGGTATCCCATGTGAGCGCTAGCAGCGGCAGATGATTTGGATAGCCAAGTTCAACTTGGATGAGTTTGTGAGGGGGAACGTACGGCTGCTGGTGCAAAGCTCCTGCAGGGGGTTGGGGAAAAGATCCTTGATGATCGTGTTACTGACATCAAAGAATAAGTACACCAAAGTCAACAGCCAAGCAGTATTAAACACCCACTGAAAGACAGACACAGACACATACTCTCTCTCTTCCTCTTCTCTCACACTCATTTACTCTCTACGTCTTCCTCGCTCTGTTCCTGAAACACTCAGGGTCCGTGGAGACAGATAAATTATGGGCCTAGTGGCTTTTTGAAGTCTGCTCAGCATCAACACCAATAAACGCCAAGCATGGCCCGCCTCCCTGCTCCTAAATTAAGTAATTATTACCTCTGGTGTGACTTGGCCATGTGGACCATAGCAATACTGCGCCTGGATAGGGCTGCGGGCCTTGGGTCAGCAATGAGGAGAGGCAGTGGGAACAAGCGGAGCATATGTCCTCTAATGAAATAAAGACCTCAGCTATATCCAAGCTGAATGATTTACACTGATGTATAGTGACCTCTGAGAATTCATGAGTCAAAGCTGGTGCGTGCCGTCCTCCCTGCCTGGCACACGTGTATTAATGGATAGTAATTATTCTGTCCTTCCGTTGTGTGTTGTTTCTCGAGACTTTATAATTTCCATACCTCTTAGCTGCAGCATACGCTCCGAATTAATCATCATCATTAAGATATTCCCATCATGCTGATGATTGAAACCACACAAAAGGCCCTCAGTTAGCTGGGTAACGTAAGACAATTCTTTGTTTTGGGGCCTGGGTCAGTTACGCAAGATCGATTTCTGCAGAACTATAAACTAATAACAGTAGCTGGCACTTTTATCAAATTAAATGCCACAGTACAAGTACAAAAAAAAAAAAATCTGCAGCTTAAAACAAAAGGATGGAGAATTGCCAAAGCATACTGGAGAGAGGAGAGTGAAGTTGAGGGAGAGCAGGCAGCTCATTCTCTCGGAGCACCCTTTAAAGTAGTGCCAAGGCCCTTTCTGGTGCCATTGCACTGCATCTGCCTATGAGGAGAGATGAGGTGCTTAGCCCACACCTCCTCTCCCCTCCCATCCCCTCCCTACCCCTCCTCTCCTCTCCTCTCCTCTCTTCTCCTCTCCTCTCTTCTCTTGACACACGCCTGTCTGGCTGCTGCAGCAGGGAGATTGTATAACCCAAGTGTGTAAAACAGTCTTTTACGGCATTGTAAAGATTTACTATTGGAGTAAATAACGGTGGGAGAACAGGGCTTTTAAATGGAACCCAATCAATATGTCAGAGGAGGCTGCAGTAGAGGACAGGGCTGTGTCTGACGCCACACACAGGTGGATGGGGTAGATCAGTGAGCGGTCCACAGAGGAATACTAGGAGGAAGTCTCAACCTCCTACCTCAGCAGAAAACTGCCTAGCAAAACCTCAACATGATCAATAATTCTGTATTTTGGACCATAAACTGCTATAAGACAAAATCAGGCACAGTGAAAGTTAAACAGGACACTTTGGGTCTTAAACTTGTTGATTTATTACACTGAAGATTTATTGAAAATCAGAAAATAACCTCAACTCATGTGACATAATATGTAACATTGTCAAAGATGAATAATATCCACACACACACACGCATGCATGCGCACACTTATGCATTCTGGAGTAAATTCAACCCTTTGCTCTCTTAACAGGAACACGCACATGCACGGGTGTACAGAGTGAAATGCAGACATGCAATAAATTTCAAACCCTGTGAAAGCAGCATTGGCTCTCTCTCACACACACACACACACACACACACACACACACACACACACACACACACACACACACACACACACACACACACACACACACACACACACACAGCCCCTATAGACACTCACACATTTACACAGAGACACCCCGGCCTCATGAGCAATAAATCGCACAGCCCATCTAACAAGTTCATTTCCGGAGGCCAGAGAGGATGGGTCCTCTGACTTTGGAGTCAGCAGCCTTGTGAGGATCAATGGCAAGAGACGGAGAGCGAGGGGCAAGGAATTGAGCTGAGATACAAAAATCAATCAGCAATTTAATCGCTTCGAGGGGGGAAGACAGAAAAAAAAGAGAACGGGAGAATTCCACCGCTTTTTTACTTAAAAAAGCAGCACTTTGATTTAACCCTTTGACATATAGTATACATCTCTCAGTTTTATTGAAGCTTTTCTCTATGACAGGAGACGCTCCAATGGGAGCAAATCTATTTTCAGACTCAAGATCACACAACTACTGTTTCTCTCTACAGTCTTAGATAAGACTTGGATAATGTGTCAGGAATAGAGTAAGGCATAAATGAGAAATTCCATTGTAGAGCTTTAGCTTTTAACTATGCACATGCTTTTGTCAAAGCTTGCACATAGTCATTATGTGCAATCTAAGAGTGTCTGCAACTTACTAAAAGATGCAGATAAATAAATACCTTATTCCTCAAGCGGGAAGTGAAGTCAGAGGTAAGCTGTTTGGGAGGAGTTTCAGAGCATTTTACTGTTGATGGTAAAATTGCTCGATGGAGAAAAATTCCTGTGGAGGAAGTGGTTGATTTTGGGCTGGGTGTTGAGGAAGAACTTCTTTCGGTCAATGTCCGTGGCTTGGAATTGACACTATTGAACGAGCAAGCTTTAGACTAATAAAATGAGTGACAGCCTCTGGCTGCAGAATCGAAGATATGGATCCTCTCAGGAGAAAAAAAAGCAAGCTGGAAAAAACGAAAACATAGAAGTACTACTCAAATCAGCTTGGCTTGAGGAAGAGACTTAATAGAAAGGGAGCGAGTTAATTGAAAAATGTTGCCGTCTTTCTCTGAATGGCTGAGGATTTGAGTGTGTTTTAGTGTATATTTTTGCAGACTGTGTGGGCACATATATTTTTTCATGAGAATTTGAAGCCTTGCAAGTTTAAGCTCTGTGTATACAATAATATTAAAGGATGTTTGTGTGATGTGTGTGTGTGTGTGTGTGTGTGTGTGTGTGTGTGTGTGTGTGTGTGTGTGTGTGTGTGCGCGCGCTAGATTGGGGGGGCGTAAGAACTCAGGCATTGCTGAAACTTAGCAACAGGAGCCAGGGGCCTCCCTCCCCAGAGAGGCTGGCTGCCGAGACACATTCATTACCAGCCCAGAATCTTCGGCTGGATTAAAAATTCATGCTGTTTACAACAACAAAGGGCCCCCCGTTAAAGAATATGAGCCCTTCTGAACAATGGCTTCACCAAACCGTGAGCAGATCGCTGACATCTCAAAGGAGACCAGTGGTTGTGTGTGCATGTGTGTTTGAATTTGTGTGCTGCTAACAGCTAGTGTTGTGCTTTCTCAGCGTATGCACACACCTTCATAGGCAGTGGTGATATAAATAATGATACTGTTTACTGCAGCAGGGAGTGAAAACAGCCTGAGGGCACTTGAATAAGGACACGATTCCCTCAAAGTCTTGTGCCTTGTCATGCTGTTCACACCCATAATAAAGGAGCATGTATTCTCAGCGTACTGCACATGTGTCTGTAGGTGCCAGTGCGCTTTCCTTGGAATGAGCTGGATTTTGTGCCGAGTTTGTGAGCCTGTCTCTGCTCGGCTCATTGACAAGCGCCTGTGTGCTGTGCTGTTGGCGGATTTGTTGGCAAAAGGACCGCGCTTATGAGCTCTATTCAGTGTTAATTAGCACACTCCACAGTGATCATTATATCAGGTTCCTGCGGTGACGTCTGATTGCATTGTCCCTGTGGGGGGGTGGGGGGTGGGAGTGAAGCTTTACCAATGGGGGAGCACCACACACATACAGTACACACACAAATTTCGCTCATAAGACCACACATGCAAGTGCATATGTAAAAGACGTCCTGCACATGTGTGTAAAAACTGCATGGGTGCGCTCCGAAATGCAATGTGAAGATGCACCAGGATATAAAAGGGAAGAGCACAGGGGCGCAGAGCCAGGTGCTCACATGAACAACCCCCCCCATAGCATTAATGCCACACGGAACAGGTGCAAGGTCAAACCACTACGCCAATAATAGATGCTCCTCATCATTCTCAAAAATAGTTCCCTCATAGCCACTAAATGTTTCGGTAAGGTTGTATGCTGTTTGTATTAGCGTGACGTGAGTGAGGTGAGAGGCCATGTGTGCACAGGTCAGGGAGATCCCCTCTGTGTGTGCCCAGCCCTGATCTTTCACCTGTCTTCTCCATCAGAACGGAGGGGCTGGCAGCACATTGTTGCGCTCCGTTGGCCTGCTGGGCTGCTGCTTTCTGTTATTTCTTCTTGAATGTAGGTTGTGTTATAAAAAATTAAGTTAACGTGCTGAAATGGGCTGGACTAGCACTGCATACTTTGGTGGTGGCTGTCAAAAAGTTAGTCACTGCAACTCTCTGTTGGGACTGGAATTCATAGCATTAATAAGATGGTGTTGTTCCATCAGAACACTGTGTCCTAACAACTCATGGCTATTCCTGAGGGGGCACTAGCTCATGAGCCTGGTGACACTGCATAATGAGGAGGATTGGGGGGTGATTGTCACCCCCCAATCCACCGTCAGTGGCGCCTGATGCAGGGCACCTGTTTTTTTTCTGTAGGTTGCTCTCCTGGGGGCCTGGCTCAGGTTTCAGCATGTCTTTTCCAGAGTTCACCAACTGCCAGCTCCCAGCCCTGGCATCCCACTGTAACACTGACTGACTGACAGGACGCTACCTATGACTGTCATGTGCTCTACAGCACCGAGCCTTTCTCATCATTGGGCTGTCATCAAGGCAGCACATCTACTGGCACAGCGGTCTGCTTGCTGTGTGCGTATGTGTGTGTGTGTGTGTGTGTGTGTGTGTGTGTGTGTGTGTGTGTGTATGTATGTGTATGTCTGTCAGTATGGTGCACACAAATATTCATCATGTTTGTTGTTTTTAAAATATATGTGCAGGGGGCATACACAGCGTGAATTTATTTCTCACATTTCAGCTGGCAGTATTCTACACTTCATGTGTTTAGATTCTGTATAAGGAAATACACAGTGGCACTGCAATAAGATCAAGCTCTTGTTCATTTCTACATTTAGATTTAAACTTTCAAATAACTCCAAAAATGTAATTTAAAAAATCAATATTAATTCAACAATTAAAGCTATTTAGTGACCTCAGGTGAGGTTAGTTATATATTTAATTTATTATATATTAGTTATATGTATATTTGTAAAAAAAATAAAATAAAATAGAATGCAGTTAAATATATTGGAATAAGTTCATTCATATGTTATAATATGAAGAATTATTCAACTTTTCTGTTCCATTTGCCACTTTGCACAGTAATGAAAAAAAAAATATAATAAATCAGATTTCTGTGATCAATAATCAGGTTTGCCTGGGAACACAGTGCCTCATGAAAGTGTACTACAACCTTGAAAAGGCCATTGTTTTAAATTACCTCATCTGAACATGTGAATTCATGTTGCTTACAAGGAACGAGTCTCTGTTAGACACGGGCCTCAGGCAGAAGCAAAGAATTCATTTAAGTCCTTGATTTTCACTACATACGGGAAGACTTAATTGAAGCCCTGGGTTGGTGTTACAGTAAATGAGAGAAAATAGTGTAATGCTGCATTCATTTTATAAAGTAATGTCTGTTTGTGCTAATCCAATTTATGGTTGAAAAGTGGCCTGAAGAAAGCCTGTTGTTAAGTTTGCATGTAGTCACTCTTGGCCACTCTGTCCAGTGCTCTGGGTGGATACCCATCATGTGGATGCGGTTTTCCTCTCACCAGATGTAAAACTAAAGGTTCCCCAGACGGCAGCTATAGCACCCTGACTGCTCATCCTCATTCAAAGCCTCAGTCTTCAAGAGGCACAGGAGAGGCTTCTTGATAGAAGCAACTGAATAAAACCAGAGGGATACGATCCAGATGCTAAGCATGTAAATGCAAAAGAATGAGCTGGCCTCTTTGTCACCTAGGAAAGAGCAAGTGGCTTTTGTATTTATGAATCAAGCTGAGCTCATTCTGTGAATACAGTCCTTGCTTCCCCCTCTGTGGGACTGAAATGCCAACTATCTCTCCATTCCACCCCTTGTTGCTCTCAGCTCTTCGCCATGGCTCCCTAAATACAAGGCCCTAACTTACACAACTTCAAAGAGAGACAGAGACAGAGACAGAGACAGAGAGAGAGAGACAACACACAATTTTACACTTGCGTGCACACAAACAAATAAGGCGATATTGATTGGAACCATGGCTGCATTCACACTGATGCTCCTCTCAATAGATCAGTCATGCTCTTGCAGCTTACCCTGCTGCAGCCCTGCAGTTTAACACCACTAGCCTGCTCCATAGGACACATTCAATCCACCTGACACCTAAATAGCCCCACTAACCACACATACATGCACACTCTGCTCCTTAGAGCATGAACAAGCTCTGAAAGTCTAAATGTGATTGTTTACCTAAATGATGGCAATTCTAGTTCTAGTATTACAATAACAAAACTCTATTGATCTCTTTAGGGACATTGTTTCTTTACTTGCTGGGTTAAAGCACAGACTCAGTAACTGAACAGAAACAACCAAAGTTAGTAGGAGTGTGTGGGAGTCTGGATGCCAAGACAAACAGTAGATAGTGATGCTGAACACTAAAGAAAAAGGACTCTCATATTACTTAAGACATGTTATTACATCTGTTATTAACACCTCACTGTTTATTTAAAGGGGTGTTATTCTGTTTTTGCGGAAATGTGTTTCCATTGTCACATTAAGGGCACACGAAGCCTTGACAGTCACACTTAGTTGAAATCCAAAAGACACATTTTCAGGCTCAAAGTGTGGAAGTGGGAGTTGCAACAGTCCTGATTCACACTGCCACCAGCCCACAGATTGGCGGACACCTCTGAGGGAGTGAGAGCTGAATCATAACGTGACTCTCTTGGCTGCAAAAAGGGGGCCAGGAGCATCCTTCCTCTGCCTGTCCTGAGGGTGGAGTTACTTGATTTTAAGGACGTCAACCAGAAATGGCGTTTCACTTATGTGCCGCGTAAATGTTTCATGCTTTTGCAAATCTGCAGTGATATGCCTTGTAAAGGGACAGATAATTGCGTGTAAACATGAAACAAGCAAGAGAAACAGTGATGTGCAATTTCTGTTTGACCTTTTGTCTATCAAATTTACCATGGTCCTGCTGTTGTCTGTGCATCTTGGGACTATGTTTACTGTTTCTTCCATAGAGAGAACCTGCAGGACATAACTAATATCTATCCTATCTATTCCCCCCCTCCCAGGCCCAGCCTCTCCCTCCCACCTGTGCAAATCTCAGAAGTTCTCAGAGAAGTGTCTGCGGCTGCGTCTGTTGCCTGCGTGGCTCGTCTGCGGATTAATGACCTCATTAAGGAGGTTAGTACCCCTAATTGTCTAATGGACACAGATACACACACACACACACTCGTACATGAACACATACAGTCTTGTGTAACAGCCTAGAGGACATTTTAGTCTTACATATGCACATACACACACATGCTTACATATATGTAGTAAAATATAAGCATGCGTGTAAATGTGTCTCTTGTATAAGCAAAGACATGGTTAAGAATTTCAAAATCTCACATCATGGGACTAAACACAGAAAACAGATAACTTTATAAACTCTAAACTTTATAAAATCTGTACAGTTTGTCGTGTGTTTGCTTGATTGAAAGGTGTGTTAGTCAGTTCATAATCAGCTGTGGTGGCTGTAACTCGTTCCTCAGACCTCTGCTCCACAAAGCCTTCCTTCCCTTCAGCCAAATTTGGATTCTGTGGCTCTTGTGTGGCTCCACCATGATGTCGGGGGGGTAAAGCATTAAACCCAAATCGAGGCTTGAAGACAGCTTGTCAGAAACCTATGAGTGATGGCACAGATGATACATGCATGTTTTTTTTTCTACAGTCTGATCTGTACCCACAGTTATGCCAAAGCACTCACCAGTAACTGTAGCAGTGTTGATATCCGGCCTACAGGATTTGGATTCCTTTTTAAAGCAGGATGTGATTTAATATTTTGAGGTTATGCAGTAAATCACATCAATCACCACATGGGTCTCTCCTCTTCATCAACTGACAAATTGATGTAGGGTGGAGACAAATGATGTGATTGGATGACCACAAACTACTGTATGTTAGAGCAGAAGAGATCGGGTGTTGCTCTGTGTATAATAAAAGCTTGTGCAGTATAGTCGAGCCAGGAGAAAAGATGATTAAGAGTAAATATTGTACTTGGAACAAATTTCCAGAATTATTTTGACAAAGAATCGTTGCATCAGTTGGAGATTTTTTTTCCTGTTGTCAGACATCTGCACTGTTCAACAAAATATTTTCCTAAAAGCAAGCCACACACACACACACACACACACACACACACACACACACACACACACACACATACACACACACACACACACACACACACACACACACACACAAGAATGCATACACTGTCATATGTCTACTAGCACCTGCACATACACACACACATGCACACGCATACACACAGACACAAAACCCTGTGTTGCCCTGCCTCCTGCATGACACCTGCACTGTAACACTAAAGTGTTTACAGGAAACACCATCCCTGTTGCTCTTGTGTTTGCCTGTTCAGGCCCCGCAGGGATAGAGGCCACCTCACTATCGAGCAGCCCTGTATGTGTCTGCTCATGTAGGACATGCCCCGTACATGCACGCACAGCCAGCATCTCATGCCTGAGTGAGTCTGCTGGCGGGCCCTGGGCTGGGAGGGCTGCCGAGTGCAGCCTGTATGGGCAGGAAAGAGTTAAAGTGCCACATTCCTGAGTTTAGAGGCTGCAACTAATATTGCAGTTTATTGGTGGAGGAGTTGGAGGCTGAGCGCAGCGTAGGTGTTCGCAGCTGGAGTGAGTCGGTGTGTGCCTGCCTCTCTGACTAAAGGGCACACACACACACACACACTCACACATGCATGCCAGCACTGTGACACAAACATGCATAAACACACACATTCACACACGCTTATGCACGCTTAAAAAAGAATGCGTAGATACAATAACAGACACACCTGCATGCGGTCTCTTGTTACTGCTCACCTGTGTTTAGTAGTCTGCTTCCCACTCAGTTTGATCCCCGGGGTTACTGGTCACATATCATTACTTTCATGCATAATCGACAGTTTCAGTGATATGTAACAGAAACCCATCAGTATCATATTTACGTTGGGTTGATTATATTTTATTTGGGGTTTATTATGACCACATATTTGATTATGTTTTTGGTAAGTTCTGTTTATGTAGCATGAATACAGAGCTCATTTTTATTTAAAAGAATCCGAATGTGTGAGTGTTTATTTTGAATATTACAATCTATACCTTTTTTACATCAATATTAACATGTAAGTGATTTTTAAATGTAGGTAATCCTGCTAAAAAAAGTCGATAGACTCCTTTTACACTGCCAGCTGAGTTTCCGTTTGGAGAGGACACAACTGCAGGGTGCAATGTCATCACATGCACTAACAGGGCAGGGAGGAAAGAGTGAGCTGCTAGCTCCCGTGCAGACTGGTGCAATGGATCCATTGCATCTCATCCCCAGGTTAGTGCTCCTGAAAGTGTCGGAGCCTCCGTGTGAGACACTTAGATAGATGATTGTGTGTTTTTGAAATGTATTTTGAGGCTGTGCTTGCTCTTGCAACAACCACAGCATACTCTCAGTGGAAGGTAGCCGCTGCGTTTGTGGTTTAACAGTACCGTGCTGGGCAGTGTTTGTTCACAGTGTTTGTGTGCTCTGATAGAAGTCACAGCATGGAATATGGGGGAAAATTAGTGTATTGAACCAGGTGTTGTGTTTAAATCACTGGTGATCAGAGCCGCAACTGATAAATACATGCAACTAGTGCAGAGGAGTGAATGTCGATCATACTCTTTCACGTTGCCCACGAAAGCCTGATGTCAGCTGGTCTTAGTGGGGCTTACGTGAAAGTCAGTTTAAACTCCTTTTAAAGTATCCAGGTGTTTTTAGGGTTGGCATTTCTAAAAAACTGAAGAGTTTAATGCAAATCGATATTGATCTTAACAAATTTGTGGTGAGACATCAAATAAATAGCTTCCCAAAATGACGGTATATTCCTTTAATTGGTGAACATTAAACTTTGAAATGTTTCTTTTATATTGTTAAAATGGGCCTAAAACACAACAGTTCCACACGCTTGTACCGCCCATTCAGAGCGGTCTCGCGATGTCAGCCAGTTAACTTCTGTCTGTGTGACTCTGAAGCTTCTCCATAAATATCCTGCTCTTGCTTGCGGTGTCCGAAATTGCTATTTGCATAGCTCTTAACATAGTATTGCTGCAGTGTGAGCTGTCCCTTGAATGGCAGAAGGGAAGAGGAGCAGGGTTAACAAGTGCATGGCAACAGCCCACAGTGCGAAGCTTGTCACTCACAGAGGAGGGAACCCCACATCGTTCAGTAGCCTATGAAGTGTCAAGACGATGCGGAATGTGACTTTCAGGTTTCAGGAGCTCTGAAGGCCGCATGTTTAGCATCTTTCCTCTCGTTACCCTGCCTGGTACATTCCTCTCTGGTGTGGTAGAGGTAGGGAGTTGTTGCACACACACACTGGGTTGTATCTGGATTTCATCACCACTGAACAATCCTGCTCCCAATTAACTCACACAGAGAGAGGTAAGTGAGGCAAGAGCTCTTTAAAGTGAGCGCTGTCGCAATCAGTGTTTAAATACTGATCTTTAAAGGGAATGACAAGCGTTGTGGTACATCAAAACCACCAGGACTTTTTAAAATGAGAGCTGAAGTCACTGGTTTACCTCTCAGTCACTACTCAGCTGTTTTATGGTTGATGGTGATTTGTATGTACTTACAGTATTTAAGGAGGCTAAATTTAGCTCCAGATCATGTGGCTGCTGGGATCATCCAGCTTCTGCTCACTAGTTAACAGGTCTTGACCAGGCATAATCTTGTTTTGTGCAAAGCCAAACATTTTCTCTGAAACAATCTATAGCTTTGATTTTACTTTTTTTTTCCCTCTATTGTAACATTTGGTAATTGAATACACATACAGTGGATGCTAATTGGAATGGGAAAACACTGCCAAAAACTATTGTTGCTGTCCAACAGCGCAGCAGCCAGATTTGAAGTGACTAAAATTTGCAACCAACAAACAGGTTTTCAGTTGCCTGATTCTGGGGCTATTTCAACAGAAAACAATGGAATAACAACGGAAAGACAAAAATATTGACAAATATCCCCTGCAATGTATGATTGTTGAGCTCCATTCGTTTATTGCCTCAGCCCCCTCCCCTCACCCCCGCCTCAATCCCCCACATTACAGCCATTTACCTAATTGGATAAAACGACTCCTGGATGTAAGCCAAAGGGGTTTTATAGTCCGTGTTTGCGATTCGGATGTTTGATTATAAGCTCTCTTTGATAATTACTCCCAGTTTGCTACCAGCCAGCCGGGCCCACTCTCTTTATCGCTTCCTCGCCGTGCTGTGAGCAGCAGTTGTGTGTGCCCAAAATCAGCCACCGGGCTGTAAAAGGTACCACAGCATGCCTTCTGGGCCCAACATCATAGGCGTGTTTCGTGCCCAGTTTACCAAGGCTAATTATCTCTAATTCGAGGTAATGGCGTGATCAAGTGTGTGCTATTATCACAGATCCCCACTCACCCTCCTCTTTCAAACTGCTAGTCCTTCAAAGGTTAGCATTCCCTAGATTTGTTGTGCTTCTGCTGATTGGTCTCCTGTTTCCACTTCCTCCACACTAAACACATTCCATCCTTTATCCCCATCTGTTCCTTTTAGCTTGGACCGCTCGACATTCACATGGATCTGAAACATAGTTAATGCATCAAGGATTCATGATTGTAAGTGAGAGAGATAGCTAGCCTCACCTGCACTGGCCCTGAGGGGGTCCTTGAAGCTGATGTGGTTATCAGTGCGCTGAGAGGGAAGGAGACATAATCCATTCTGTGGCTCATGGGGGTCTTTCATCGACCTTCCCTGTTCTGAAAGAGTCTTTCCTGCAGGTCTTACCCAGGGCTGCGATATGGCCGGTCCTTACCATCCCTCCAGCCCTGCTGATATGGCCCAGCTCTATTAGGTCTTGTCTGCATGCTTGAGCTCATGTCAGTTACGGAGCCTCTCTGCCCAGAGGGCATTAGTTGGCAACTCTGGAAGGTAAAGACCCCAAGGACATACTGAAAAGTTGGAAATTATTATAACTTAGTCCACTTTCTTAGTACAGTTCTGGGAAGCTCAGAAGCACTTCTTTCCTAATTATGTTTGGTTCAAACTATAAACTTTTTCTGCACTTTCACTTCACCCATAAATTGAAAGGTTACGTGCACATGCTCATCATTCACACGCGTTATACATTTTGTTTCAGTTTTCATATTGAAACTGTGGATCTAATGTGCAATTTTGCTCATTTTTTTGACTTAGAGAAAATAATGTGTGTCAGTTGTTTTGACACAAAAAGAAGGGTTGACCCCAGATTTTAATTACACCTGCAGCTTTTTGTCTTTTTCTCTCAAT
Source organism: Seriola dumerili (assembly GCF_002260705.1). Classification (NCBI taxonomy): domain Eukaryota; kingdom Metazoa; phylum Chordata; class Actinopteri; order Carangiformes; family Carangidae; genus Seriola; species Seriola dumerili. The sequence goes on along the minus strand of NW_019174272.1, from coordinate 5,143,930 downwards.
CGCTCTTCAAAATGATTTTTTAAGATGCTTTTTCTGTACTTCAGTTTCTGTCACACTTGCATGCATGCTGGCATAGAGACACACACACACACACACACACACACACACACACACACACACACACACACACACACACACACACACACACACACACACACACACACATACACACATAAACAGACACATGCACGCAGCACCAGTGATTACCATTGTTCTAATCCTTTTATTTTATTTCCCTCCCCATCGTTGCCTGCTCTTTGGCAGCCTGCATGCAAATGTGGTGGGTAATGAGCAGAAAAAGGCACTGAGAAAGAGGGGGTAGGAGAGAGAGAGAGAGAGAGAGAGAGAGAGAGGGAGACACAGAGAGACAATTTCTATGCCTCTGAACAATCAAAAGAGCAGCACACCCCCATTCTTTGTACTTTCCTTTGGCTTGTCAGCGTGTGTGTTTGGTGTGTTGGTGGGTTGTGTGTGTGTGTGTGTGTGTGTGTGTGTGTGTGGAGGGGGGGGGTGGGGGGCTGTTGCTGTCATGTGTCTGACAGATATTGAAGATAATTGTCCGCTTTCTTCGTCTTGCCTGTGTAATTCCACTGCTGCTGCAGCTTGAACAACATTCACCTGGGCAGAAGAGGAGGGTAAGGCGGATGTGAGAGGGAGTTTGCGGAGAGTGGGGGTTGGTGTGTTTGGTTAGAGGAAGAGGAGTACACTCCAGTTACTGCTGTTAGTGAAATCTATTTCATAGTCAGAGTGGATTCATTTGGGCTTTGTCCTGCTGAAGGTGTTCTGCTGCACTGAATGCTGATTGCTTCCATGTTGCGGTGGAAGAAGAGAGCCTGTAATAGTATATAGGCGCATTTAGGTGTCCATAGAAAGTTTGCCTAGTCTGTGGGTCCTTCAGTGAGCGAGAACAGTCCCCGTGGTGCTGCGGGAGGAAAGCACATGGTGAAGTCATGGAGACCCAAGTTGCAGAACAGGTGTCTCATTGGGTGGAATACATTTGAATGATAAACACCCAGGAGAGGATTATTCAGGCATCTCCAGCCCTGGATGGAGGGCATCTACTATTAATGAGATGGAGGGATTCAGATTTCCAGACCAGCTCCTGGCTACGCATGGGAGCTCTGCACTGTTAAAATGTTGACTCTGGGGGACAAAAGGATTCAGGTGGGTTCGTGTCCTGGAAGTTCCTCAGTGTTCGTTACGATGAACTGCTCACACTGAACACTCTCCAGGCACTGGAACACTTTACCTCTATGCATAACATCTACTGTGAAGAGTAGATACAGCAATCTGTCTTTTAAGAAAAGACTGTAAGACTTTTAGTGAGTCTTGTTTTGACAGTATCAGCAATTCAGATGACAGATGAAAATTAGGAAACTAAATGGAAAGGATTCATAAATATTTAGTGATTAAATCTGCCGGGTTAAACAAGTGACACATACACACACATTCATGCATACATTGCAAACATAAAGACAAACAGGCTACACAAGCCAAGGTCCACATGTGGGGACAAAATGGTATGACCCAATGATTGGCTGCATCACAGGAATGTATTAAACCTACTTTGTCTTGATTAAAGATACCTATCACCATCTTAGTCATCTTGATGAACTAAAGCGATCTGATGCAAACTGCGGATCAAAACAAGCTGAGCATTTCTGTTGGTACCAAATGGAGAAGAGAAAAAAAAGAAAGAAACAGAACTTGAACTCAACCCGTGCATCTGTTGTTTTTTCCTAAGTTCTAGGAAAGCTGGGGAATGGGAAGAAGGCCGACTGAAGCCTTGCTTTTCCTCCTCCTTTCAGCCCAGACTTCTTCACTGCTTCCACTGACCCCTCCTCTTTTAGGCAATGCTGAAAACACTGGAATATGCAGCCAAATCAAACAATGGTGGGTCCCATTGCTAAGCAGTGTCTAGAAGGACTGGGCCGTCCTCCAAGCCTGTGGTCACTGGAAACACTGGTGAATGCTGGGATAATACTAGGCTTTAACAGAAGCAGCACTCTTCCCCCCTCCACCCACATGCACACGCTGACACACTGTGCGTGTAGACACACACACAGACACTAAAGCGTGCACAAAGGAGCGCTGCGGCCTGGCTGCTCATCACTGACTCCTATATTGCTGAGTTCTGATGCAACACCAGCTGTAGAGGCTCGTTTGTTGATCGAACTCAACATGTAGACACGTCAAACTGTTCCTGAGTCCTTAGCTATGATGATGCACATCTTCACACTGTATTCCCAGCCCAGAGGGGTGAGGTCACCTGTCCACAGTGAGGTCAGACTGTGACTGTGGTACTGTATGAGGTGGCTCTGGTGTCTGTCCAGGACTCCATTCAATCAATGGGCTGCAAGTTCATCCTCTAATTACTGCAGTGGGCGCCCCTCGCCTCCTCTCGGCAACTTATCAATAACACACTTCCACTTCTTCCCCGGGAGCCATAAATCTTTGGTGCTGAGCCTCCTTCAGTCTCCAAGTAAACGGCCTAGAGGAAGCCTGGACACATGTGTTAACAATCGTTGACAGGTCTCCCCCCACCTCGGGTAAAGGCCGTTGGAGAAGGGAACATGTTTACATTTTCTTGTTGCTCCACTGACTTAACAACATTGCTGTTTGTCTCCATAGTTCTTGTTTCACTCTGTATCTTTACCTCTCCCCGTGTTTCCTCCCTGTGCTACTTCTCTCTCTCTTTCTCTCTTTCTCTCACCCTCCCCCTTGTCTCCCCGTCTGTGTCTCTCTGTCGTTGTCTCACTGTTTCTGTCTCTATATGGTCTTTTCTATTCTTTCTCTCTCTCTCTCCCTCCCTCTCTCTGCCTCTGTTTCTCTGCCAGAGGGGCCAGGATTATGTCTAGAGTAGGGGGAGATAACCTGTAGGCCATGGATGAAGGGATTTGGAAGATGATGACAACAGTTTTTCTTTCTCTTTTTTATTCTTTCAGATCTGAGGCGGATGGAGGCGAGGCAAGATACGACCATGCTGATTGCGCATGGAAGCTGTTGGATTTATCACTGTACGGAAGGTGGGAGAGAGAACGATGCAGGGTTGAAAAGAAGACAACCCACCCAGAGCACATGCTCATCATTCAAATACAGACTTGGTGCTCACGAAATAAGCATCTTATGATATTCATTATAGCCCCAACAACAAAAGGAATTACTGGCTCCTAATCTTAGAACATAGGTAATTCTCAAGGGTCTTCAGTGCTGTGGGGAAACTGAAATTTTAACAGCGACAGCCTCTGTTCTATAGATAGAGAAAACTAAGGAGAGAAAGGGGAGTTATAGTTAATGTGAAGGATTAGAGAATGGCTGAAAAAAGCAACAAGGCTTCCTCTCGTCTCTTTTATCTCAAAGGTGCAGCTCCAGAGGGTTGACACAGGGGAAAAAAGCCATGTCACGACATTGCATATGCTTATGTGTGCACGCACATTTGTGCACACATGCCAGCATGTACACACACCTATGCTCTAAGATTTTTGTGGGACATTTTCTTTTCATTGTCCTTTCTTTTTTCGTTCTCTACATAGGTTGAGACAGCACTGAACAATGAGCTTGTGCAGGTTGAGTGATTCCAGCATCCAGGTGATGCTCCCCAGACACATCCCAGTGTGCTGTCCTACACCTGAGAGCTTCTATGGCTTTGAACCCAAACAGGGTGTGGCAATCCCATTACCTGCCTGTCCTCTGCTGTCTCCTCACTGTAGCACGGTAGAAGAACAGGGCTTTAAATGGACAGGTGGTGCTGTAGGCAAGGTGACATGCAGAGGTACAATATACACTGCTGTGTAACCACTTACTATTGAAATTACAGCGGTGTGGTGAGATTTCACAGTACAGGTAGAGGGTGCAGATAATGGAGGTCAGGCACTGGATGCACCGTGGACCACTGATAGACTCCTCACCACAAGCTGTTTGGCAAAACTTTTTTTTGTAGAGCTCAAGGATATATGATTGAAAAAAAAAACAATTGTAAAGGACACATCCATTTGAATTCTGTCAAAATGAGAAAGGCTTAAATGCCCACAAGAATTCTTCTTCAGAATTCATTCAGATATACACACAGCATGTATGATGAATGATGTCTACAGTAGGAACAAAAGATGGCCTTACAGTTAACAATAATGTACCAAAATAAAACTCCTCAATGCACAGTGCTCATGGGAAGGAAATTTATATTTTAAAAATAATTTACAATAATGAAAGTATTTTCCTTCTGAATTTAGAAAAAAAGCTTGTGTCCAGAGTGCTCTCTTAATATTTTCCAGTTTCTTACCCAATAAAAATATAGATTTTTTTTTTCCATGTAAAATGATACTCTTCTTATGAGCTAGGTTGTTTTGTGGATGGTGTCCTACTGTTGTAGCAACCCTGGTGTGTCTATTTTGGAGAAAAAGAAAAAAAATGCTTAAACAAACATGCGTAACTGTTTGTATGAGTGCGTGTGGTGTCTCTATGCGTGTGTGTGTGCTAGAATAAAGTACATATGTGTTTGCATGCTCCAGCAATGTGCAACGCATTAAGTTCTGGCAGTCCCTCCACATGGGCTACATAAGTTTGATTCATATGTACAGTAGTGCTCCAAAAGGCTGGTTTTCTTTCCAGGAGTTGCCAAAGATGACTCACTTTAGCACTCAGGATACTCTGTCGAAGGGACTCTGAATGCTCTTTTCAGACTAAGAGGACAAACAGGGGAGCCAGTGGTCAGTGACAGCAGATACATCTTTGACAGCGAGCCTCCGCTGTGCTACAGTTTCCTGTTTGCTGGATCACAAAGCAGAGCGTCTTGAGAATTTGCCCAGAATTTACTTTCTCTCTTCCATTCCTCGTGTTGTTGTTGTGGTGGATGATGGCAGTGCCTGGAAGTGTGTGGGAGAGAGGAGGTGAGTGCAGACTTGGCACGTGGCCTGACTCCCTGCTGTTCAGAACGTATCACGCCAAGGTTCTTTTAATTAGGCTGATCAAGTGTTTTGTGGGAACTGGACCCATGCTCCATGCCATTAACACATCTTCAAGCACGACTCCCACTCCCCCTCTGCATCTCTTTATCTTTCACATGTTTCCTTTAGGGGTTTTTATCTCCTTTTATTATCACATTAGAGACACTTGCTACTTTTTCCCTCACTGTCTGCCAAGGGATGTTTTTTACCTGAAAAGTGTTGAGATATCACACTGCAGCTAACAATGCAGCTAACACTGCTTTTGTATAAACAACAAACTAATAATTGCTGTGTGCATTGCATTCCCGGGCAAATCTGATTTTACAGCGAGTAATTGAGACCAGTTTTCTTACAACATTTTGAAAATTTTCAATAATTTATGTGTATACACAGTGGACAATGAGTTTACAGTACAACCTTCAGAATTTCTTGTGCTTTGCTAAGCATAAACAGTCTGAATGTCTGAGGGCAGTGATAAGAACAGTAGTGATTTCTTTTCCCGATGAAGCACAACTGTTCACTGGACACAAGACTTCTGGGCTGCGAAAGTCATAGAGGCCCCTGAAAAAAAAAAGAGCATTTGGAAAGGTAATTTTCTTAATATTTAAAAACATTAGCACTTTCTGATTTTTCTTTTCTTTCTTTATGTTTTGAAAGAAAATAGCACCTGTGCGCTGGCCTCCTGGAGTGTGCTGTCCATCAGCGGGATGTTGTGTGCTGCTGTTGTTCAAGGTTGCCACGGTAACTGTCCTCTTTATTTCTTAGGGGGCCCAGAGGCTTTTGGGTTGCATATTTTATGCGTGGAATGTAACTCCCAGAAAGAAGGGGGGTGGGGAGGGGGGATGGGGGGGGTGTTCAAAGTACAAGTGGAGCAGCTGATCTTAGAGCATACGTGTGTAAACCCTCTCGTCTCTGGTCTCTCTCTCTGCTGGCTTTGTCACCTCTATGCATATCAACTTAACTGACATGATATAATAACAACTGGAGTCATGGAGTTTGCACCAAGAAACAAATGAGCATTACGGGAAGAGTGTAGCCGAGTGTACTGCTGTGGCTGTGGCACCTTTCTTCCACTGATACAGTTGCCTGCTCTCTACTGACTCCTACAGCATTTCTGCCCTCTGTGTCTGTGCTTTTATTGTGAAGCTGTGAATTTATTCAGGCTTTGTTTATATGATCACTCGGATATGTAAAAGCCTTTTGCGCTGACAGAAACACTGACGCATATTAACTAAAATATGTTGGGTAAATACACATGCTCGGCAGAATCATATCAATTAATGATGCCATTTCACTGCTTTACCTGGATAGAGAATGTGATTAAATATAGAGAGCTGCCTAAGAAGAGCTGAATGAAGTAGCGTGAAATTCCTACCGCCAGTAGTAAAGGCTGCATCCTTGTTTCTGATCTTAAACGTACACGTTCCTATACAAGTTTGTCACACATAAACAAAAACATGGGGTGGAGGTAATATTTATGGTGCTGGAAAAACATCATTTTCTTTCAAGTGGCATTATGGCACATAAATAATGACCCTGTATGACACATATGGGGTCATTATTTATCAACAGCGTGGACACCCACCACAACCCCGCCTCTCCCCCACACGCACGCACACACACACACACACACACACACACACACACACACACACACACACACACACACACACACACACACACACACACACACACACACACACAAAAAGTAAAATAAGCTAAACCCTCTCGTTACCGACTCAGCGTCCTCTGGGAGTTGTGGAGATGAGATCCTGAGCGGTAACATCCAAAGCCCCCCACCCCAACCACCCCCTCCTCCTCCACCTCACGGTCCACTGCCCAAGTCCTACCATGAAATACAAGCCTACAGAGGTCACAGTGATTGACCTGTGTCGTAAAACGCCAAGTGTGATGCATGCTCAGACACTGTCTGTTCACAGATCCACAGCTTGCTGTGTACAGTGTAGCCATGTGGGGCTTGGTAGAGTATGTTTGTGATTGTTTCTGAATTTGTTTGATATTCTTTGGTGAGTGGATCCATCCAAATGGCAATATTTACTCTCCTGCACATGTGTGTCAAATATTTCAGGAGATTGCAAGTTTTTTTTCTTTCTTTCTTTTTTTAAAGTGTTTTTTCAAAGCTTGTACTTCTGTGTTATTTAGATGGATCATTTTATGTGTGGACAGATTTTTAGAGTAAGCATGCCAGTGACTTGCTTTCTCTCTTGCTGAGCTCACTGATCTGCATTGTATATCCTTCCATCCATCCTGTATTGCAGGGATAAGCCGTGAGGAAATGAGCCGTTGCACAGAAATGCAGTTTCTGTAAAAAGCTAAAACTGTTTGAGTGGGTCAAAAGGAGTCTATTCTCTTGTCCTCATCTGTCACCAGTTGTGTCCCTGGTGTGTCTGGCCGGGGTGTATGAAGTCCCATAACACTGGGCTGTGTCTGAACACCATCTAAAGACCAGCACTGGCTCTGTATATAAACACTAAGTAGGAAATGATTTCCAGACCCCACTTTTTTCTCCGTCCACCATACTTGTTTAGTCTCTCCCTTCTTTAACACTTTGTGAAGAGAGAAGATTTAGACATGTATATCTAAGACTTAAGCCCGAGTGGTGCACTACATGATCTTGTATACATCCAGCCCCTTTTTTCAGGCTCCTCTCCTCCTGTCAAGGTGGATGGTAGTCACCGCGGTGGATGTTGGATGTGAATGCAGGAGCAGCATGGTCATCATTGCGGGGCATACAGAGGAGTGGGAGGAAGGACAATAGAGGTGAGCGATCCTCAGGGGGAATCTCACAGGGGTAAATGAAGAAGGGCTGTGTTGCTTTGGTTGAGAGGTCAGTGCTTAGCATGCAGGCGAACTCTTTGTGGAAGCACGTGTAAAGCCTAACCATATCAAGGGAACTCAGAGTGAAGTGTAAGAGTCAGCGTTAGACAGGGCACCTTGTTTTGAGGCGTTGATATGGAATGATAACAGGCGCATACTCACCCAGTTATGTTCATCAGTGAAAATACAGTGGAGGGCTTGCAAGAGCGAAAACCCTGCAATGTCCTCAGTAAAGATGGTGTGCATGGGTTTGTGTGTGTGTGTGTGTGCACGAGGTGTGTCCTAATGAAATTCAGTATTGATCTGGGCAAAATAGACTTTATACATCATTCATGCTCTCTATCAATCACACCCTGCTAAGTTTTCCAAAGCTGTTTGTTTTAGAGGAGCAGAAAGAAAAAAAAAAAAAAAAAACTCCAAGCAGAGCAATAATTACTTTGAAGAGATTGTTTTAAAGTCTTTCCTTTAGCCTTTTCTCAAGGTGTAACAAGCTTATCTGTCAAAGACAATGTCTATTGAATGAACTGCTTAATTTGAAATTGATTGAGGTTCGTTTTGGTTTAGGTGGGGAAAAACTCTTTTCCGCAGACCTGATAGAGACTTGGGAATTTAAAGCCCCGCCAAAAGACAGGTCACATTAAGACAAGGCTTAGGTGGGAGAGGTGTATCCCTGACGAGATAAAGACACATTCGTTAGTGTGGAACACCATTGAAGGAACAGTTGAGATAGTGCCATCCTCTCTTTTTGTATGGTTTGGTGGATGTTAGCAAAATCCTATAGGGTGGATACAGACAAAAAGCAAAGAAAATAAACACAGGACGTGGTAACCTGACACAGGAAACCCAGTGAATGCTGGGAGTGAGCAGTGAACCGTACTTCCTGTAGGACAGCACAATGGCAAGCGGTGGCCCCAGATTCCTAAAAGAGGCTGTAGTCGCAGGGACAAGGAAGGGCAGCCTGTGTCCTCCGGTCCAGGGCTGATAAGAGCATAGATAGAAATGGCATTTATGTCCCTCTCACTGCTTTGGGAAAACAAAACATCCTGAGGTTGCCGTGGTTACCCGTTTCATTAAACATTAAAGAGCAAATAGCAAGTGAAAACATTCAGTCCAGAGTTTTGTCACATGTCCAAGCGGTCCAGAATACATGTTTGTGTCACCAAATGGTTCCTTTGTCTCTGGGACATGGAAGACAAACACTTCCACTGGGTAGGAAACCAACCTTCTTCACAGAGTGTCTCCAACACTTGGCATCTCTCTTGTTTTTCTGCTGGTTCTGTCACTCCCTTCACTCGGTTTGCCTCCTCCATCAAAGACATCCTCTAGGATTTTATGGAAGATTGCAGTTTGTGGACTGGTGATCCTTCAGCGGTTTCCGCCACCTGCCTTTTTGAGTAGTGGGAGACAATCCTCTTCTTTTAAGATGATGCTGCATTTACAGCATTTTTGAAAGAAGTGGAAGACCTGGATGAAATTTTACAACTTCTTGCGGGGTTAAAACGATAAAACATTGTCACTGTCCACATTTGAACATGATGTACTGTTCCTCTTGAATCAAGCAATCAAGCACCAGTTTTTTTTTTTTTTTCTTTTTTTACTTTATGTAAGAAACCTCTCTGGCATCCTGCAGCTGGCATCGTTGGTAGCATTAGTGTAATAAAAGTCATAATTTTAACTTTTATTATGTTAAACTGCCAAGATCAGTGGATTCACTGCTTTATTTGCTGCTCTGTTGATGAACTTCCTGATATAGGGTGCCACAAAAACTCTTATTACTTCTAGAAAAATTACACAAATGTTTTTCATGGTTGGCAGCTCATACTTACTGTAAATCCAATGTTAGACATCTTCTTTGTGCAGCAGCTTCTGCACAGTGAAGGGATTTTTACACAGAGGCCAAACCATGCAAGTTGCTCCACGTTGCCATTGTGCTGCCCTCTCAATGTAAAGATGACCACGACTCTTTACAGTTACAACATTAACTATGAACCAATATTAGCAGCTCATGTTAACAAGAGCACATATCCTAATGCATGAAAAGCGTTAATGAGCTTAACAGCAATTAAACTGATGCTAGTTACAGAGACTGTCACTGAAGCATCAGCAGAAACACCACCCACTATGTGTAGCCCTCCTACTGACCTACTCAGGTAAAGACTTGCGAGTCTACCTGTGTGACTCCACCAAGCAAGGCCACCGACAAGGTAAACAGTCCTATTTACCCTGAGTACTTAAACTTCGTCCATACTTAACACTGTCGCTATGTGCCTGGACCCATTGCTGTGGTCTCCTGTATACAATAACTAGGCTATCTCCATGCTAAAAGACAAAGAAATCTAGCTAATCTCCGGCCCTTTCACCTGGGGGGACTGGGACGGACATGTGGAAGGACAACTACATGTTACACTTTTTGGGGCCTTGCGCTGACCTAGAGGGCTTAGTGAGGGAGGTGGTGAGCTACTGACCCGGACGAGACAGAGAAGGGCATGAGAGCGATGTGGAGAGTGGTGTGCCATTAACCGAGGGAGACTGGTTGAGTCTGAGAGGTTCAGAGAATTGGCGATTGATGGCCGCCACCTTTTCAGTAAAGAACGAGGCAAAGATACGGACTGAGAGGTCCGGTGGATTAACTATGCCCTTTGGATTAAAAACCAGTGGCTGAAAGTAACTGCTCAAGTGCTGTACTGACATACAGTTGTACTTGAATAATTCTACTTTCTGCTACTTCATGCATCTGCTCAGCTACAAATCAGAGGCAGGAATTATCCTTTTTATTCTACTACATTTATTTCATCATTTTAGTTTTAATACTAGTTAATTATCAGATTCACATTAATGATATATAATTATAGGTTAAAATAAGATAACACTCTTTATTGAGACTTTATTGATCCCCAGGGAAATTCAGAAGCTACCCAGCAGTATATAAAGTAATTAAAATTGGCCCCTCCTTTACTAGCTAAAATATTAAAGTGATGGACACATTAATACATTAGTAATTATAATCCAGTAACATAATATATATATTACTCTGAAGTGGGCAATTTTGCATAATGAGTACTTATACTTTTAGTACTTTAAGTGTTTCTACACTGTGGTGTTGATACCTTTACTAAAGTACAAGAACTGAGTGCTTCTTCCACCACCGTACGAATTAGTCACTAAGCAGCATTATCCTGTTCTGTAACTTGGCTGCTAATAAAAAAGGGAGCATGATGAAGTAAGTATGTCTATCTACAGATCTGACAGAGCGTCTGTGACTGCTCCACCCTTCCTCCTCCTCCCTTCATCCTTCCCCACTGACCTCTCTCTGTCTTCTCCCACACGTAACACTGTCAAACATTCTTGTTTTGTGGCAAAATTGTCTCAGTGGCACTGATTATCCAAGCAGGTATAGTACAAATATCTCGCTTGTGGATTAAGATTTGGATTAACAGAACATTGAATATGCATACAGAGGATTGACTAAAAACTGTAAACACATGTGATGTTATTTCAGCCCATATATGGTGAGTGAGACTTTCCACCCAACTTGATATGTTTAAGGTAGTTTGTCTGTGTAGAGTCAGGAGATGAAAGGCTTACTCCAAATAAAAAATCAATCTTTTCCACAAGAGAGAAACATTAGCCAGGTATTTAAACATATTGATATGAGTACTACATCTGTTCAAAGTGAGCAGGGTGGGCTTTCACCCTTTCCCCACCTCTCTCTCTCTCTCTCTCTCTCTCTCTCTCTCTCTCTCTCTCTCTCCCTCACACACACAAACACACACACATGCACATACACACAAACTCAAGGCACAGGAATGGTGCATGATTTTTTCTAAATGCCATGTCTTTGTTCCTTTTCCATGATACCCATAAAAACCAACTGAAAAAAAAATGGAAGTGGGATGTCTGTGCTTCTTATCTGGCTGTTTTGTTTTGTTGTTGACCCCATAGCGTGAGTGTATATTCACGGCCAGTTCCTGCAGGCCCTCCCCGTCAAACCAGGCATGCGTGTTGGCTCGCCCACACCTATCTGCGGCATTGTCCATTCAATATGATTATCGCTGACCCACACCGCCTCCTGTCTCCGGGGCTCACATGAACCAGTGCTTCCTCCAAGGAAGGAAATGTTCGTTACCCACAGGCAAGTGTCACACGACTACACTGTACAGACCCAAAAAGGCAAGTTTGACTGAAAAATTCATATGTAAACTGATCTCTCTTTCTCTCTCTCTCTCTCTCTCTCTCTCTCTCTCTCTCTCTCTCTCTCTCTCTCTCTCTCTCTTTGCACTTTCACCAAGGAATCCAAATTATTCCAAGTTTATTCACATAGAGAGGCATAAATGTAAGCCACTTGAGCAACATATTGTAATCACTAAGTTATCTCTTGAAAGCTCTTACTTCTATCCTTCAACCTCCCCTTCTCTCTCCCTCTTTCTCTTCAACACACACATACACACTGACACATGCACAAACAGTTGGGCAGTGGGACTACGAGGGAGAGGGAGATCATTTGTCTCAATCTGCAGTGATGATAGTTTATCAGAGGCTGGAGGAGTGGAGTGGGAGCAGGTGGTGGAAGCAGGCTTTGTAAAGAGACCACAGTAATCAGATCTGCAGCTCTGCTCAGAGCTGGAGGAGTCCAGCGCTGACCTACCAACCAACCAAACAATTGCACTGGGTTAGCTTCCCCCCACCTGGATTCCTGGGCGGCCAGTGAGACGTTGCGGACAGTGGGCCATGGAGGCAGGACCCACAGTCACTGTCTTCGACCTGGACCTTCCAGGGGGTGGAGCTCCCAGCATTCAACCTGAAACGTGACTAACCAATTTAAGAGAACTTACAGTACATTACAGTGGTCTCTACTTGTTAAAAAAGTTATTGTATCCCTACAATTTCTATAATTTTTTTTTCCTTTTAAACTGTATGGAATTCATTTAATGGCATTTAATGCGTCAACTGTTTCACACTGAGTTGCCTCTCCTCGCCTCATACTCTCATAGTCTTTCTTTTTCTCTCTGACCCATCCACTTGTGGCAACAATAGATGGTCTTTCTCTCATTCATACAGTGTAGTGTATAGTAATACTGTGGTGGTTGCTATAGCAACCCTCTAGTCAGACGATCTCATTACTGGCCCTTAGACATTTCTTTCTCACTCACTCTCTAAGGAATTACCACTTTTCATTATGATTTCCCTCCCCTCTCTCCCAACTACCCCTCCTTCTTTATCTCTGTCTCCCCCTCTCTCCCTCATCCTTCCCCCCTCAAAGGTCAGATGTCCTCCATGGTGGGGAGAGAGGAAATCTGTAAAAGCGTTGAGGTCTATTCAGTAACCCCCGTCCTCCCCCTCCGATTGCACCCCACAATCATTCTGTTCCTTTCTATAGCTGCAAAGAAAGGAGCCAGAAAAGAAGGGAGGGAAGAGAGGAGCCTTGAGTCTGCTTTTCTTTAGAGCACATTTTAAAATCTGTTTCTTTTTTCTGCCCTTCTCTTTTCTCTCCTCAAAGCTTCCTTTTGTGTGGAAAATAGCTCCTTGAACTGATGGTGGAGTAGTGGTCTGTGTTGACTTTTTAAAAATGTTCCTGTCCACAGTCAATAGCCCATAAATTCACGCACACACATACATTCACTGTGTGCACACATATATTCACATGACATTCACACATATGGATGTGCATGCAAATTTGAACAAATTTGAGCTCATGCATACAACATGTATGCATCTTTTCAGGTAAATACACATATATACACTCACTTAGCTTTGTCTGATATTTACCAAAGCACATATATGTATGTATTTTACAGTAATATTTATTAATTCAATATTATTTGTATACAGACACTTCTGAAAATATGCATTTTGCATTTACATACTGGTTCAGAGGGATGGTTTGTTGTTAAATGGCGTTGCTCAAGGGACAGTTGTTGTTATACTTCATCATATAACATGCAGTTGTAGAGCACCGACATTGATAGTTAAAAAAAAAAAAAAGGGGATGTTAATGTCCATAATGCCAAAAATACTCAGAGTACACAATAAAAATAGTGTACAAGGCAACTCCCAGTTGAATCCATTGTTATAGTAACAAAGATGGCAGAGCCTGTCCTACCTCACACTTGATCTCTCTGCTGTATTTCAAACTTTCACTCTTTCATTTTCTGTCAGCTACAAAGGGACAGTGGACAGTGGGCAGATCCATAAGCCCTATTGCTCCATCTTGCATTGATCCATATGGGGCTCTATTCAACTGCATTGGCCGCACAATTGATCCCGGCCTCTCTGCTGTGGTAAACATTTTACTCGGCTTGCCTCCATCCTGATCAATAGCCTTCTTTTAATAATGTATCTCATTGATCAGTTTGGCCCCTGAGTAAATTGATCAATTATTTTAATCCTTTTTTTTTTTTTGGTGTGGTGTCAAATGAGGGGCAAACTAGTCTCGGTTAAACGCCCGATGCTCTCTGTGCTGCTATACTGAGTCTTCACATAATCTGCCCTCTTTAGAGGTTATATAATTCCAAATATGCTGGTCCATTAAATCATGTCACTATGATATGAATGTTAAACAGTCAGAGATTATCAGTGTTTCAGAACAGAAGCGATACGCAAGCATTGTATTTTAGTTCTGAATAGGATGTAATTAATCATTTCCTTTTTATTATGTACTGTCAACAGATAAAACAGACAACTTCTTTTGAAAGCTGCGTGTAAGGTGGTATAGTTGCTGTGTTTTCTTTGTGACTGGCTGCGTGCTGATCAGGCTGTATCTCTCCACCTTCATCCCTGTGATGGATTTCAAGGGCATTGGTCATCAGCATTGGTGAGGTAAAGGCACTCCACCCACCACATCTCATTACTAGTCCTAATTATCCTGACAAGTCACCATTGGCTTGTGTATGTGTGTGTGTGTGTGTGCGTGCGTGCATGCGTGCATGCGTGTGCGCACGTGTGTGTCTTGACTTCACAGACACAAACAAAGCTGTAAGAGCACACAGGAGCACACATGCATTTATTCTTGGCACAGACACAAGCATAGACTGAATGCACAGACATAAAACAGCGAAGCAGCGGATCAATAGCCAGCTTGTGTCCCTGACTTCATGGAAGGCAGCAGAAAAGGTATTTGAAATCCAAAGAGTTATCAGAGGCAAGAGAAAACAGGGAGGAGGCAAAGTCTTTGTTAGTTTGACCTTGCTGAGATTTATCTTCTGCGCAGATATTTTCACAGATTGGCCAGGATAACACCGGGCAAGTTTAAAATGGAACAAAAGAATCGCAGCTACTCCAATACTTGATCATTAGACTTATGAAACCCCTTCCCCTCTCTTATGCTAATGCACACAAGCATAAACATATTCATTTCTGGCAGATTCTCTTTGATCTGCCCATGTTTCCACCAGGATTTGCTGTCTCTGCTTTGCCTCCCGGCAGGTTAGGGAACAGAGGATTCCCATGGCAATCAGGAGCTGATCAGGTGTAGTGAGTGTCGCCATGTTGAGTGCTAGCTCATTAAAGTCTCATCTTCATACTCTTCCCCCCACCTATCTAAGATGACGTGACAGAGCCTACGGCACTTTGAATACTCCCCCCCCAGCACACTAGCCACACCAAAATGCTCTGATGATCATCTGTCACCGGTGTACAATGCTTTACTACTGCTTGCTCGCTCTTCCAGAACACAGGTGTGAAGTATGAGCAGCGTGGAGCTGAAGTTTTTCTATGAAACAACAGTCGCCTTTTCAAGCTATTTTCATGCACCATCCCAGTGGATGCACTTCGCTTCCCAGATCATGCTAAATGTTTGACAGCTGCTACGGACATTAGCAAAGATATGAAACCAGGGAAAGCACAGAAACAGAGGGACTGCACATGGTTTGCATTATTTGTGAAGAGGTTTTGTAAATCTATTAAAAGCAACTTTCAAATACAGATGGACTAAATTTAAAGAACAAGCAGGGACAACATGAATCGAAAGCTGATTTACACTGCATTACGCTGGCTGGTGTAAGATTCGTGTGTGTGCAAACAGAGCATGCGTCTATGTGTGTGAATTTGACAGTGTTGGTGTGCGCTATTGTGTGTGTCTATAGAGAGAGCGCTAATTGTAAAGGATGTGGCAGGTTAAGATAAGGTTATCTTGACGCAGTGAAACGTCTGAGAGAGAAGGCCAGAGCTTGCAGACGGAATTAGATTGATTAGAGGAGCCATATTTGGGCCACAGTGCTATTTCCAGATAGCCCTCGGTGAGCCTCATCCCCTGCGCCTGGCCTGGCTCTGCTTTCGTCCTCACCCTCACCCCAGCTCTCTCTCCCTGACACTCCTGCTGTGCAGCAGGACAGCTGATAGTGCCACAGGCTGTCACTCACGCACTAACTGACTGGCCACTGCAGGGCTGAGATAGTCCCATAGAGTCCCCCTCTGACATCCACAGTCAGAAAAAAATAGAGGAGAATAATAAAAAGCAACAATGTATGCACCGCTGCAAGAGAGCATTCCCTTCTCGGTGCAAAACTGTGTCTTCTGATTAGACTTTAAGGGCTCAACACTCAATTCAACTTCATGTGTAGCAGAGTGTAACTTAGCCTGAAGTTTTTCATTTCAATTTTGCCGTCTTTTTCATTCTTAAGACCTCGGGGTAAACTGATTCTTGCTGCAACTCTGTGGTTTTAAAGGAGAAAAAAAAATTCTCATCATATAGACTTCATATTAGTCGAGGATGTGGCGAGGAAGTCAATCCCAAAAAATCCAGCACTCAATTCCTGCCATCAGGATCCTCCATTAGCCAAGCATTAGAAACAAATTAACTCTTCTCAGTTGAATGGCTTGTCAGAGGAAGTGTGGGAAAATCCTCTATTAGGCAGGAGTTAAGTGCCTATTGGAAAGCTGGAGATGGAATCCTGCCTAATAAAGGAATAGTCAACCATTGGAACGCCGGCTGAATGGAGGAGAAGAAGTGCTAATTAAGAGAACAAAGTGTCGTCTTACAGGCTGGTCCATTAATGTGAGTTTTAGGGCTCATCTCACTGGCATCCCCTGATTTCCTGAATATGACAAGGTTGTGTGTGATTGCATGTGTGTGTGTACTCTGCGTATGAAAGAGAGCGATAAAATTTGTTTATTTCGGGTGGTGGTGACAGTGTGTAAACAGATAAATTATGAATCCTCACTGGTCCCAGAGGCCACACTTTTTTAGACTAGGCTAGTCTCATCTCCGGATTTGACATGTCGTAAGCCGTGCAATGAACACGCTGCTCCGAAACTATTTGGGGCGTTATGTCTCAGATGAGCTGAGCCAACTCAAACCACAGCTCCAGTCTCCTCTGCCTCACAAGTGCTGAGCATTTTCCAATTTTCAAGCTGTGAAAAGTGAGAGGGATGGCGAAACAGCGTCATGGACCGAACCGGGCGGAGACTCAAAATAAACTCACGCAGGCTTGGCTGAGTACGGGCTCCATCTCTGTTTATCTTAGTGAGAGTGAGCATGGGAGCCCAGTGATGAAATCAAAAAAGGGAGGAAAAAATTAAACAGAGTTGAACAGGCCAGTGTATTTGGTTGGGGTTGCCATGGTGATGGAGTGCATGGATGCAGATAAACAGCACGTTGAGTACTCAGGGAGGAATGCAGCCCTTCTGCCTGCGGTTTGGAGAGGAGGTTAACACTTCTCTTTCTCAACAGCTTCGCCACTCAACAACATATGGGACTGAGGGGGGAGCAGGAGGGGAGATTGCACTTTAATTGCACACATCCAGGGATAAAAGGGAATGTGTAGAAATATTTGGAAAAATCCTGAGAAAAAAGGGAGCGATGTGTAACGGTCGATTGCATATTATGGCACAAGTTGTTTCAGTGTTTTCACTTTAAAATTGGAATCAGTGAAAGAGAATATGGGGAAAAATTAAAAATGAGAAACAGAGAATGGACTATGGAAAATTACAGAATAGATTTCTGCTGTTCTCAGGATGAAGGTTTGACTCTCCTGGATGGCCTTCCCCAGTACAGCAGATTGCACTTGGAGCAACCTGTGAAGTAAGTGAAGTAACCTGTCATCATTCCTCATAGAGCGAGCGCAGTGATCTGAAAAAAAAAAAAAACTTAGAATAAAAAAAAGAAGCTGATTTGTTCAGTTATATTAAAAGTTACAAGGGTGGGAAGGAGTTATGGATAAGCAGGTAGGAATGGTGGCAAGTAGAAAGAGAAAGGGGGAGAAAGAAGGGAGATGGTAAGGAGAAGCCAATTTGGTGAGGAATGGTGGCTGTGGCTTGCTGATAAGAGGCTCTCCTTCTCAGCTCCCCCTGACAGAATGGGGAGGCCTTGTCTGTCGCCCCATTAGCAGCCATACCTACAAGGCGCAGCCTTCTCTACATGGCCGGCCTTCAATAGAGGGCAGAAATGGAAAATGGCTACTTAACCAATGATTACCTGATTGAAAGGTACCTGTCATGGGAGGGAAGGGGCCAGGAGAATAGAAGGGACATGTGGGGGAGGAGAGGAGTGAGTGATTTTGGTCCTGTCTCTGCACTGAGACGAACGTGTTACTGTGAGATTAAACCAGGAGTGTGTGTTTATTAAAGCCATGTACAGGGGGGAAGGGACAGAGGGGGTGGGGGGTGGGTGGGTGTGGGTGGGGGTGGGGGGTTGAGAGACGAGGTAAGAAAAATTACAGACACACTGTTGACCTTTTGGGGGGGGGGGCAGTGGAGGAACCAAAGCTTTGAGTCCAGTGCAGAGCAAGAAAAAACGACCCTGTCCATACCTCTTTACTTCTATGGATAACTTTGTGTTCTTTGCCTGCTTTTCTAATATTTTATTTATGGACTGCATTCAGGTGGTTTATTAGTGTTTCATACAGAGCCGGTTGAGAAGTCCACAAATCATAGAGAGAATAGAAATGCCATGCTTAGCTGCAGTCCCTCCTAATCAGAAAAACAATTCTCCTGGTATTACTGTTAATCAGAGCGCTGCTCCATCACTGCAGAGCATTCACCTGTAGTTTCTTTTCCAGCATAATGGCTGCTTTTATTCTCTTCTCTAATTGCTTGTCGTATCTGTCCCTCTGGCTCTTTGTTTCCACGAGTCGCTCTTATCACCTCACTCTGCTACCATCCACCAGTGTCACGCAAACCACAACACTTCTGCCCAGATCTTTGCGAGGGATGCCCTAAGCCGCGGCATTTTTAATGGTCCCTGTAGGCCTGGCCCACAGTGCCATATGAGTGGCTTTATGGAAGCTATTATTAGTGTTTACTCACTGGCACTTACTGGGTCGACAAGCGTCCTGTGTCTCTCCATGTGCAGTGAGGCACTGTAACCCTGACTTCTGATTTTAATGTTATGGGTACCGCTATGGCTCCGTCTCTTTGCTCAATCGTTAACTCTGTGACCATTTTATGGGGTATTAATTGAGTTGTAATTTTGACTCAATGAAACCATGTAAGAGTTTAATGCTGTTTTAACTTGGGATCTAATTGAAAACAGGCACTAAGCTCTCACGCTTGACACGGTGTCCAATATGACGGAGATGAACTGCTTTTAAAGTTCTATTATTTATTCTTCATTCGACGTGTAAAATAAATAGACAACCCCCCTTAACACAACAAATGTACAGGTCAGCATCGGCACACAGATATATTTTTGCTAACCTTTAACTTAAAACATGAAGACAAATAGTTAAGACACGAACATGTGCACTCATGCATGCACATGCACAAAGGGAGCGAGTCAGAGAGAGGCTTGGATGGCGCTGTGGACTGATCACATTACCTCATCTCACATGTATTTCAGAGGCCTGAAACCTGATATGCATGCAATTGTTATTTTAAATCACCGTCTGGGAAAGTTGGACCCAAGGTCTATGGAGTCACTAACCCTAGGGGGTGGGGGTTTGAGAAGGGGGAGGTGCAGAGACTGGATAGGCCACAGGGGCAGGTGGTACATTGTGAACTGATAAGTCTACGGGTGCAGTTTTCAATGAAGCAAGGAAAAGGTCTTAATCATTAAAAACAATCAGTTATCTTTTCAGTCATACTTGTGTCCACAGCATCGCTACAGTTGGCTTCAAACCTGCCGTGCGGGTCTTTTGTCTCCCCCTTCTGGTGGTGAGAGTAAAAAGAAAAAGCCACACCAATAGTCGTCAATGTTTGCCGATCACTTTCTTTTTTAGACAGTAATCTCTTTTCATCTGGAGCATGAAAAACTTTTCTTGGACCTTTACTACGTTTTTCTGCCATAAGCTCCACGGTACTCCTAATTGCTGTAGGCTACTCTTGTCTTCGTCGCTGCGGTTACTTCCCCGTTCGGCTCTGGCAGGCCAAGCATTGCCGGTCGATGTGAGGCTCATCGCTACCGGTGCGCCAGTGTGGGAATTTCGCCACAGACACCAGATTTAAAACTCCGGTGTACTGTGAAATACGGAGACATTTACCTGGCGCTGATAGGCTTAATCTGCATTGCGTGAGCTCATTTGGCAAGAGCTTGAATGTAGCACATGTTCATTTGTATGTAAAAGCATCGCACTCCAGCTTTGAATTAGGGAGGATTGTATTAAACGTAACCGTATGTTTGTTAGGCCCATAATTGCATTGCTGACTGTGTGCGATGAAGTGGTCGGGTAATTTCCCTCCTCTCTTTCTGCTCTCTCTTTCTCTCTCTCATCTGCCACCTTATCTCTTCTCTTTATCATGTGTCCCAATCTTTGTCCGTATTCGCACCTGCAAGGTTAATGTGCATGTGAAGGGAGAGAATATTGCATGGCGCTGACTTCAGATCCATAAGAATATATTTTACCTCTCCAGGCTGGACAGGCACCATGCCAGAGGCCACTGCATAACTGCTCCTTCCCTCCTATCTTCAACCCAGGTTAATTAAAGTTCCTCATCCCCCCTCAAAGTATGCTTTTAAACAGAGTGCTATGTGTCATTGGATTGTATTTTAGTCCTTTTAATGATGGACTGTGTGTGTGTGTGTTGTTTGTGTGTTGTGTGTGTGTGTGTGTGTGTGTGTGTTGTGTGTTCGTGTGTGTGTTTTGAACGGACATGCTGAAATATTTCATATCATCAGTCGCAGCACACACGCAACCTATTCTGATGCCCACAATTCCTCTGGATGCCTCTCACAACAGCGTTTACCCTTGATATGTTTGATGAATGAAGTATGTGTTGGATGCACAGTATCTAGTTTTGCAGCAGTCGCAGTGCGTAGTATCCTACATGCCCTTAATGGAGTGATTACTATCAGTTATCCCACCCACACAAAGAAGTTGACGTTGCATCACCTGCATAATGAATTCACCAGAAACTTGCCATGATTCGGTTTCAAGTAACCCTACACCGAGGCCAAATGGAAATACTGTAAAAGAAGAGGACTGGGGGTAAATGCGGGAGCTCGATTGTGGATCTCTCTCTTGAACAAGCAACGAAAGCCACAGGCTTCACATTCCTCTTATAATGATGTGTAATACTTTGAATCCAACAAGGTTAAGTATGAGTGGAGTGGGATGCCTGCGGTGGACTTAGATATGGGACTCTGACATCACATTAAGGCAACTTTAGCTCCAACGACTATCAGTGTTAAGTGTTAATGAGTGGGGATGAACAATTACTTGGGGGAGAGTCATGCTTTTATCGCACACACACACACACACACACACACACACACACACACACACACACACACACACACACACACACACACACACACAATTCGAGTGCATGAAAAAAATGCAGACACACGCGCACTCAAAATATATAAGATGTTTCAAACACACAAACATACGCATGTGCATACAAACACAGATGTGAACTGTAACCAGACGAACAGACGTACACACACATACTCCTGCATGCCAACAAGTAAATACTTTGTAACAATACGGCGTATGAAATAATGCTATTATGCAAACAAAAACAAACGTGTTGTGTCGAGGCTCGTGGTAATAATCAGCATCAGGATTTTTTCGGTGCAGCAGAAAAGGAAACTGCCTGTGACCTTCTCTTTTTTAAACTCTCATTTACTTGTCTTTAATTTCTCCTTCTCTTCCTCTTCCATCCCATTGACTCTCTCCAGATCACTGAGCTGTGGCAACTTGCAGGACTGTACTTACTGTAGAGTCCATATATAGAATCCATAAGCATTAAACTTTATTTCATTATTTACTTTATTGGAATTGTTGAAACAGGCTCTGAAATCTGCTGTAGGGCAAATAGCTTCTACGAGGATACTGAAGTTAAGTCCTTTTCTCTGCGTTGCAGTTTCACTCACTTTTTCTCCGCCTTTTTTTTTTTCTCTCTCCCCTTCTCTCCTTTCCTTCTGTGATTTATTGGATGATGATCCCTTCCTCTTCCTCTAAGGGTGAGCCTGTGCTTTGGGCATCCAGCCAACAGGACCTGCTTTAATTGATGTCAGTAATCTGGTCACCTTGAGAGATAGTTAAAAGGGCAAATCTCTATTAGCTTTAGTTTATGGCGAGCAAATTAATACACACACACACACACACACACACACACACACACACACACACAGAGTTTCCCAAGACAACGTGTGGAACGCTGCACACTATGTATGTGAATGTAATACATACTGCAGATATTAGCGACAATTCTCGGAGTGCTAATCTCGTCAACTGCTGTTTGCTGTGCGTAAACATGAAGGTGTAGTCTCTCT
Source organism: Seriola dumerili (assembly GCF_002260705.1). Classification (NCBI taxonomy): domain Eukaryota; kingdom Metazoa; phylum Chordata; class Actinopteri; order Carangiformes; family Carangidae; genus Seriola; species Seriola dumerili. The sequence continues at coordinate 5,121,499 of NW_019174272.1, read as the reverse complement.
GCTGAAGCCCCTGTTCCCTTAAACGCTGTAAGAAATACATTACGACTAGTGCGGAGCCAAGATAAGTTATTTCTGGTTGGATAAGCACAAGGGGATGTATCTGAGGGAGCCAAAAGAATCTACATTAAGGAGAGATATCTGTTAATTAAATCTGTCCCTGCCTGATCTCTATCTGTAACACGTAACTTACACCGCCGCCGCTGCTGCTGCTGTTGCTGCTGCTGTTGCTGCTGGATGAACACACACACATGCGCACAGGCACACGCACACACACACACACACACACACACACACACAAACACTTGCATATTTATACATAAAACTTAAAATCCCACACTTCCCTTTCTATCATGCCATTGTCCGTTGCAGACTGGAGGGGAAACACATTTCCCAGCATAAAGGCACTACAGGGTGGTACAATATATTTTTTCATAGGTAATATTGTCAATTCTTTATAGCACCATAATACCTAATACCATAGCCTTTATGCCCATATTATATGCATAAAGGCTAATGACCCTGCTGCTGGAGACTCAGGCCTCTCAGTCACTTTTCATATGGCGCTCTCTCAATCCACGCCATGAAAAGAGGTTTTCATCACTGTTAAAAAGGTGATAAAAAATCAAGACACTTCAAAACATTTGAAATTATTGTATGTTAAATCAGTACTCTCTTACAAAGAAAACATCGACATGTTGCTTATACAATACAGCATGTTTTGCTTTACAAGAAAGCTTTCATAATGCTTTGTGTGGCCTCACTTTTATTGCTTTTTTTTTTGTTGCGTGTTCAGTTTCTTCTCCATCTTTTTGTCCTCTTTGTACGTGTGTTTTTCTTCTTCTTCTCCTACATCTTCTTGTTCTTCAGCCGCTCAAATGTCTTGGGACTCAGTGTGGTTATTCTTGAGAAGGACAGGGGCTCGGAGGTGACGGGGGGGGGGCTGAAGACTTGGGGTGTATGCGGACCAGATGTCTGGGCTTTCAGGAGGCTGGGGAGGGGCAGCGAGAGAGGACGGCAGAGAAGTGGGGGGACATGGCTGTTCCCAATTACCCTGATCAATGGAAGTAGGGGGGAAGGAGGAGGGGGAAGGGGGGGGGCACTCACCACTGTAAAGAAAGGACAGAGATTGTTAAAAATGAGACAAAAGAGAGTGACGGAAAGATCATGTAAAGGAGGGGACAGTCTTACTTGTGTCATTATGTTTTTTTCAACCTTTTTCTGCCTGACCGAAGTTCCATACAGGTGGAGATAACACTGAACACTGTATGTTTATTTTTGAGGGGATTGCGTTGATTGCAGTAAATATGGACAAAAAACAGCATCTTATTGTGTGTTAAAGACATTCAGAAAGATATCAAGTCTATTTTCAGATTATGTATACAGTAATGACCTTCTGATAAGGTTTTTTTCACATAAGCTTTGAAGCTTGCGCATGATACAAATCGGGGGTTGGCATAAAGTGAAGGTATTCATTAGAGCAGTGTAGGATAGCAATAATGATCGCTTGATTTGCTTCTATAGACTGCCACCATTATTTCATTAGTATGGCTTCAACAACAATAAAAGATCCTGAACTACAAGATGGTTGAGCTCAAGCTGAGGCCCCTGCAGATCAAGTGGTGGCTCTGTTCTGTGTTTTAATTAGGATTATATGTCCTCTTTAAAGGATTCCTTCTCTGAAGCCTTTCCCATTTAGAGCCCTATAGGGTTACACAAGATTAAAAGCACTTTTCCATCTTTAGCCTCTGATACATCTTTGAAATTGTGCGTGGTTGCCTGTCTCTGGAACACTTTATCTCCCCCTTGGAAGGACTGAGGGGTGAGAGGAGGGGTAAGGCGAGGTATGCAGGACTTGACTTTTTTTTTTTTTTAGTTGCCTCATTTGCTTTGTATTTACTTTTAAACATTTAATGACTACGATGTAGATGTTTTGCTGTGGCATTTTCATCTGTATCACTTTGATCGGATGTAAGGGAGTTTCACAATACGCATTATAGCTTTAACGCCACTTTTGATACAACGTGCCTGTGTCCAATCACAGAGATCTTCCCCTGTGACCTCTGACCTTTACTCCTGCGGGTAGAGAAAGAGAAGGCATTGGTTTCAGCGGAGGGAGGGGTTCAGGCTGGCTGTCTCTTGCTGCAGACTGCTCAGTCCCCCACCCCCCTGCCCCCCATCCCCCCTCCTTACATTTTTTTTTTTTTTTGCTTCTTCTTGAAACCAACTTTATTCTAAACACTTGAAAATCCTCCACATGTGCAAGCAATTAGGTTTCACGACTTGCTCTGGATGAGAGAGACCCACAGACATGCACAAGCACACACACACAAACACGGCTAGGCTAGCACATGAAGACTGAGTGGACATGCACTCATTCAAACATGCAGGTACACACACATGAATGCATATATAGGCTTTACTAGGAATATATAATATACTGAAGAAAGTAACATGACATCATGTATTTGATAGATATTCTGCACACACATCGTACCTCAGCATGACCAACAGTTTACTTTTACTGCAACTAGAGAACTTATTGTTTATCCATGCCAATCCTTTCCAATTCTCCATATAAAATGCTTTTAATACCATCTCATGCTTAGCTTAAACTGTAAACATTTGCTTTCCTGCATGTCTCCTCTTGCAATGATGTGTCAGCATCAGCAGAGGTTAGTGTTTGCATCTGAAACTATCCAGTATAAGAACACAACAACACAGCGGAAAACAATCATCTGCTAAACAGAACTGTTCTCTGTTAGTTCCGGTGGAAGAATGTTCAGTGAAGTTCTGTTTGCAGGAACAAAAACGCAGAAAAGCAGGGCCACTGTTTTTTTGGGTTTTTTTGCTCTTGACCCATATAACTACGTATATTAAGCAAAGGGCATCATTGTTGACTGTTACTTAATAAAGAGAGAGCTTACTCTTTGTGAGACTAACTTAGTGGATCAGTCCTCAGTACGCACTTGCAAAAAAATATATAATGGCCTGTATTATCAATCTTTTTCCTGCATATATCCAGTCTGTAATAGATTAATTGTTCCTTCCAGGCTGTACTCAGCTATCTGTCAGAATGTTCTGGGTTCAAGTTAGGTTTACATCAAACTCAACCACTGAAACAGTCACTGGGCCATTATACAAGTACAGTAATTGGACCCTGAGCCAAATTTTTTTTTTGGTGTGCTTACCTGAGCCAAAAACTCCACTGACACATTCAGTTGCATAAGCATGAAGCACTTCTTACCCCAAGAATTTACTGGATGAACAAAATACAAACTGGTGGAAAATATTCTGCTGCAATAGAAAAGACTGTAAAATATCTTCTAACCCTGCCCACTGCCTGGTGCACAGCTGGCCTACATGACGGCAGCTTAACCAACAGCATAGGCCTTATCAATTTTATTTCCATACTGCTGCTTGTTTTCTTATAGTGTACAAATAGATAAACCTTTAGAGTCACGGTCCTCGGGTTATGCCAAGCCTGTGCACGTGCTGAAGCAGTATAGTTTGCGCTACAGCTGACAGTTGTAAATGTTCCACTTTTTGTTGTTTACAAAATAATATTACCGGCACATCAGGATATGGCAGTGCGTCCTCAAGCTGTTTCTGCTGAAGTCACAGATCTGCAGCTAATGAGCAAGAGATGAGACAAAAATGAAAACATGCAATGAGAAACGGTCTGTAAATGAAAAGTAGTGCAATTGTGAAAACGACTCTGGAGGAGAAAAGTGTTTTAGCTATAAAACAAATGTAGGAAAAATAAGCATGTGTAAACTGTCAAAAGATAGTTTTAGAAAACAGCAAGTGTTTTTTTTTTTTTTTTTTTTCATGAACCTTACTGACAATAAACATTTTAATCATTGGTAAAAGATTATCCGCACTACTCATCTTCATACAACTGTTCCTTGAACAAACATCCTTAGTTATGATTGTTTTGCAACAGGCAAACAGACCCATTTCTAGCTGCTTGGCCATTAGAGAGCAGCAGCCTTTGTAAATGCACCACATTAACAACAATTAAGTTTATTTACCAACAGTCATTTGTATACCACAGGCTGATTCCTTAAGTGGCTGTCAGCTGGACATGTGGTTGTGGTCTAAGTGATTTTTATGTACTTTTACCTTTGTGTTGCAGAAAGCTGTGGTGCCGCACTTCGCCAAAATGACCAGCGAATGACCAGCAGGTGGGTGGACTGATGAGCAGACGAGACACTGCTGCTTTTACTCTTAATGACATTTGATGTTTTCTTGAACGGATTTCTGAATATTTTTGTCTGAGCCGATTATGTCTGTTTGATGATGAGTGTGACATGTCACCTTATCAAGACTAAATGGCCAAAGATTCACTGAGGTAACATTGGTGTGATGTGGATAATCATTACATTAATGACACACATTCACATGGAGTGTAATTTAAAAGCAATTATGGGATCAGTAACCTTTTTAATCCAATCATCACCTAGAGTAGGCGCTGTGTGTCATGCTGTATCACCTGGCAAATGGAAACATTAATAAAATGTTAATCAATCACAGAGAGGGGGACTAAGCTGACAGGTAGGTCAGATAGAGTTAACATATTGATAGAGGCGTTGACTCTCTGGGCGAAGCTGGAGGTACGGAGGAGATTCTGTAGAAATATTACATTACACACATCTGCCCAGAATGTGTTCAGGCAGATTTTCCTACCAGTTTAATTCAATATACCTTACACAGTATTTTCCAAAAAGTGCCACACACCATATATAAATAGTAACACAGATGCACACACACACACACGCTCACTCAGACACAGGCCTCCAGTTTTGCCACGGGATGCTGTTTTCCAGCTGTTTAAAACCACGGCTCAAATTAGCTGCTCAGCCATTGGAAGGAAAGGCAGGCAGGATACCAGTAATTACTGTCTGATTGGTAGAGCGGCTGCAATTAGCAAGTTTGAGTCTTGAAGATTTGCATACATATAAAAAGCTGAGGGAGGGAAAGTGTGGTTACTGTAAATACCCTTATAGTTCATTGGTCCACTCCGGGAGCTTGGGTAAATGAAAGATGGTGTAGCTGGACACCTGTGATGCATCAAATCTTAATCTCTACAGGGCAGGACAGTGATGGTCCCATGTGCTATATGCTATATTCAAGTTATGTCATGTATACGCTATGATTGTGTCATCACAGCCAAACCAAGCCAGACATGACACAGATATCGTCCATTAAAAACAGTGCGGAGGAATCTATTTGCTCCCTGTACAGTATCTGTGCGCTTCCACCCCAGCAGCACTGAGGAGAGTCTCAGCAGTGGTCCTCCCTTATCATAGCACATTTAACAGGGGGCTAATCCAATCAGGTGGGATAACAGGGTTGCTCTCTGTGAGTGGAGGAGGATCAGGCGAGTGCTCCTCTGCTTCCCATTAGTGTGTGTCTCTCCAGCCGGGCCTATCCTAATCCCATTTCCCCATCTAAAGCCTTAACCCAAACAAGCACACAGGACAATAATCTCCGGTCACACTCCTGTCGGCTGCCCCGGGCCCGCTGATGCTGCTAATGGACGGCTAGCCAGAGAGATGCCAAGAGACTGCAAGGGGGGGGGGCTAGATGTGGTTTGTTCAGCCAAGGACCCACAACATCCACAGCCTTCTCTTTGTTTACAACTCCTCCATTGTTTTTCTCTTTTTGTCTTCAGTAATATTGTATATCTGTTGCTGGTTTGTGTTTCCTCTGCACTACCAAACACATTTAACCACAGAGAAAATCTGGTCTTTGCAGAGATCATTTTTCAATTGAGCGTGTCAACAGAATTGTTTTCATAAATACATTTGATTATAAATAACCATACTCATTGCCACGAGAGCTGTATAAAAACTACAATGTGAAGTTAAAGGAATTGGTACAGATTTGTGGCATGGTCAGGAAAGTCGTTTGATGTTTTTTCAGATTTGAGACAAAGGAAAAAAAGACAGAGAGAGAGAAATACTGGGAGAGGTGGGGGGGGGGGGGGGGCTTTGGCTCTGTATCCCCGTCTTTCTGTCCCTGTTGACGGCACATGTGCCCCAGATGCAGGGTCCCGATCCAAACCCATGCTCATCCAGACGCCACCCCGAGTGTCTCAGATCACTTACACACTCTCCAAGGACCTTGGAAAAAACTGCCTCATCCACATTTCTCATTTCTTTTGGTTTCCATAAGAAAAATGTAACCCCAACTTCCTAATGAATTCCAACTGAAATATGGTTGGTGCAACAGCATGTACCTCAAACAAGACTTTTCAGCTCAGCATTTTCATGTTCCATATGGAAGATATTAGTTTCCCCTTATGCCATTGTACAAATTTGAGCATTCTGTTTCATTTTCTAGGGATAAGGTGGAAAAACGAACGAAGAAATAGGAAATCAAATAAACAGTGCCACTTTTATTTTTTGCTTTTATTTTTTTTTATTTGCTCATTTGCCCATTTTGGATAAACCTCAGAGTATCAGAATAACTCTTGGCCCTCATCACCTTCATCTTTACCTATTTTCTTTATCCACCCCCACTTTACTATCTTCAGCCAGTTGAATGAATGACTAAATGTTAAAGGTGCTCTTTGTGTTGTGCTTTTTGTGTGTGTGTGTGTGTGTGTGTGTGTGTGTACACAGCTGGCAGCTGTGCCAGATCACAGCTATTAGACTAAATCAATTATGAGGCTGAGTTTTTTTTTCCTCATACCTGAATCCAGTGGATGCTCACTTTATCTTATTGAAGGAAGAATTATGTTTGAAAGTTGAACATTATTGAGTCTTCAGCAATTTTTTATTGGCTCAGTTTGAAGCAACTCGGTATGTGTACATTTATTGCCAAGGAAGTAGTATGGCGTTCCTATCCTGCAGTTAAAAGTAAAGGAGTTGACATAGAGATTGCTAGATGGGTGATACTTTGAAACCAGAGACCTGTTTTTTTGTATGATAAGCATATTTATGACATAGTTTGCATGTATGAATGAGCTCTCAAATGTAAATGACAAAATAGGTAATTTGTCAATGTATTCCAAAATGACATATGTTTGGTTAAGGTTGGTTGGTTAAGATTTGTCAATTTAAAAACTTTGTTAAAGGGGCTATTTGTAAGTTTTCTTTGCTGCTGCATGTGGCTTCTTGCTCAGAGCAGGTTGTGGTAATTGTCGCTTGACAAGAGCTTCGGCCATCGATGCGTTTACAAGTGTAGAGGTTATAATACTCCCTCTGAGCAGCGTTATGTCTTTATGGCAGATTGGAGGCTACAGTGAGTCGCTATCAGAAAGTGATGAGATGGGCCGAGGCTAGCTGGTTAGAGTGCTAACTTCAGTAGAAGAAAAGCCATGACAGAGACCAGAGTTAAAGTTGTCGTTGCTTGTCACTGCTGGATACAGCACTTGGCGAGTAAACGGATGAAGTTTGATGCTGAACTTGCAACGTTTCTTCTAGACTGGTATAAGTAAAAAGCTGTTAATGTTAACGTTGGCTATGTACCAATACCAAAAGTTATAAATAGCTCCTTTAAGGTTGGGCAAAGAATGTGACCGTGGTTGTACAGAATCAGGATTTCCATGGTAAAAGAAGCAGGAAGTTAAATTGATGTGTATGCAAGCAACTGCCTAACCCTACACACAAACACAAAGCTTAACTCACTTGTATTTTCAGGAGCTTTCAATTGCATCTCACAATCTTCCTCAGCAGATGGAGTTGTCACTATATGACGAAACTGTACGTTTAGAAATACAGTGTGAGTTTAAACATGCAAGGAGGCATAGATTTGTTTCAAGTTGAGCAAAAAATCTACGCATCCTGGGGCTTTAAGAAAGAGATAGACGAGCAGAGAGAGATAACAGACAGAACTAGAGTTTATGGTGAGTTCAGTCAGAGGTTGAGCTCAACACGAGCAGACAAGCGCACTCCCACAGAAACGGTCAGTACATCCATTGCTAGCCAGCTTAAAGCTAATAAACACAAACCGTCCAACAATGAACAGATGAATATTGTCATTGCTTTCTGTCTGAATACAGCTTAAGAATGGAACTTCAGTCATGTGAAGACAGGTAGTTGTTACACATGGGGCGAGATCAGCCTATCTGTTCAAAGATGGTCTTTGCCAATGGACATGAATGGTCTGAAAGCTAGTATGTGTACTTTGACTTTTTGGTAAAACTACTGTTTTCTAGCTCAGTAATGAACGTTAACTCTCAGTGATGAATTTAGGTCTAACATTCATTTGCCATATTGCAAGGTTTGCTCCACTAAGTCCTGGGAAAAATGGCTAGATGTTTGGCTCTTGTCAAGAGCCACTTTACTTTCATGCTGGAGTGAAGTAGCTTTAATGGCTTGTTTGAGCTTGTGTACTGGGATGGGTTGACACAATATTTTAGTATATTGGGTGCTGAAGAGCCATTGGTAAAGTCTCTGTGGGATTAGCACCAGCAACCCTTGATTCAGTGGTAATATCAAAACTGTTGCTCAGTGGAGCTTTAATCAACACTAAGAATGTTGGAGAAGCTTATGGTCTCAATTAGGCACATCTCTCTGAATCATCCCTCAAATCTCCATGATAATTTTGTCAACTAGAGATGACTGCTGTTGTTAATTTACTTAGCATCGGCTAATGACTGCATGGCAAAAAGCTTGCTGTGTTACTGGCAAGCTAAATAGCACAAGTCTACTTGAGGAAAAAAAAAGAATCATCAAAATTATTCTAAATTGTTCCAAAATTGTTGACAGCTGTGGAATGTGGTAGTAGGAGAAAAAGTTCAGCCATGTAAATCATCAGTGGCAATCAGGTTTTCGAGTCAGTCATGTCACAAAGTATTGCCTTAGTTTACTCACCAGTTTCACTTCAGTGTTCAGCACAGGCAGAAATTCATTTTAAAACACCCCAGAGCCACCAGTTTATTCACCAACAACTGCCTCAATTATCCATTATGTATCTCATCTGGCAACAGCAGTTAGCACTCTGTCCACCCACATGTAAACCAGTTTAAAGGCTGTGTACAGCCCACATCAATCAATCAGGTGGTTAAAGTAACAGATGAGTTTGGGCCATTGAGTCTACCAGGTGGATTTGTACAAAGCTGTAAGGTAGTACTTAGAGCCTGAACTCAGGGCAAGAAAGTCTGAAGGACAGTATGTGCAAAGGTGTTTGGGGAGACACGCTGCTGAAGTTTTCAGGATGGTTGCTTTGTATTTGCTTTGTATACTGGCACAGCTACTTCTTTAATTTTGCTCAAACTTTTTTTTTTTTTGTACACATATCAAGAAGACTAAAAGTCCAAAGCCATGCCAGTGTCTCTTGTGGTGCTTTGAGCCAAATGCCAACATCAGCATGCCAAAGATTAGTTCCAGCCTCACCCCTTAAACAGAGAAATATCAGAAATATATTTTAAAACTAAAATCTCATTCATAACCTGGCAAGTCACCGTAACGATAAAATTAATATGCCGTATCATCTCAGTCCGCAGTTCCTCTTCCCAAGTTTTGCCTTTTACTGACACCTGTATTCATCTGTTTGAGTTTCCTACCCTGCGTGATTATTTTACAAAGCCTTTGTTGTTGTGACTACCTATAAATGGAGAGAAGACATGTACTCCAACAGAACTTTTTCACTGACTCCACCACAAGTTGAGGGGTCAGCTTGGTTTCCAAACGAGTGGGTTGTCTTTGTCATAGATACTGTAATAAGATTAGATGTTAAGTAAATTAATTTATGAACCCTAATCAGTTTCTGGCATAAAACCTTGTTGTTACATATTTGCTGACGGTCTCAGTAAATAGCCTACGGTAACTATCTTTATTATCCAGCCAGCTTGGCATAGCTGTAAGTTTGACTTGGCTCGTGACCTCAGGGAAAACATCACTCATAGCTGTGGGTGAGTTATCGTTGACTTTCGAATGATGGCGGTACAAATATCGTATCCAGCTATTTTCAAGCCAGCGACACTGAAGCATCTGTTCTTATGCTGACAATCTGTCTTGGCTGAACATCAGACAGACAGGCAGCCATGTGATTGTTGTCAAATATCACTCCAATAGAAATGCCCAGCAACCACAGTGGCAATGCTACAGCATTAGTGGTCTAACATCTCTGCTCTGCTATCTTGGGTGTGTGCCGACACATATTTGCAACGTTTCTTGCTGAAATTAAGGGTTATAAAGATGACCACTCATTTATTTTCCATCCTGCTTCCTTATTGAATTTTACATTGATGTAACCTGAGGGAATTCTGAATGCACTGACTACTCCCTCACCTGTGAAAGTGTTGTCTGTTTGTCAAAGAGTTTCAGAAGAAGTCTTGAACTACATTTTGTTCTCTGTGTTTTAGGACTTAAATATCTAGACATATGTGAGAGAATATATATATATATATATATATATAAATATATATATATATATATATATATATATATACCTCACAAGCTGTGTAGGCCTGTGAGATCATCAGCCTAATTGATGTACCTGAGCAATCAGACGGTACACCAGCTATTTATCTGCTGTTGTTTCCTTGTCACATCTGCCTGCTCCTGATGATGGTTTTAAAGTAAAACCCGAAGCTTGAGAAAACTGCCACCATGCCTTGGGCTGACTCTAATAAGTTTTGAATATAAGTGGATCTCCTGGTATATAGTGTATCACTGTGCTACTTAGTGGAAAAAATAGGTCCCTATGGGAAACTGTTATGATTTTAAAAAATAGCTACGCTACCCAAAAGCTAAATGTAGTTCAGCACACAAAGTGCCACTACTCCCAAACACTGTTTATCCTCTGCTTATATAAATGCTCATCTTCTGTGTATGGCATTTTCAAATATCAAACTTTTACTCAGAATAGTATGTATATGAAATAACACTTGGCATTTCATGGTTGGGAAGTCTCGTCATCTCCAACTGTTAAGGAACTGCTTTTGCCAACAGACCGGTTTGGGGCCTGTGGATCAGTTTCCTGATGCTCCCCTTTCAAAATATACACAGTGGTCTCAATGGAGGCGGCACTGTACGCATGAGGGCAGAGAGAGAAAATGATGGAGGGGGGAGTTGATGGAGGAGGAGAGTTTGGCCCTGGAAGTCTCCACCTGGTGGGGTGGTTGAGGGCCAGCAAGGAGCCCCCACAGTACACAAAGCTTGCCTTGTGTGAGATAAGCAGCGGGCACTGGGAGGGCCCAAGGCACTATTTTCACAATCAGAGCCAGTTTGTTTTCTTTAGGCCTCAGAGCCTGAGCCTGTCAGGAGAACAGCATGCTGGCAGGGCTGGAGGTTGTGTTGGGTAGCACCGTTAGGGGAGAAAGGGGGTCTCCTACAGGGTGGGCTAGGGGTTTCAGGGGCTCCTCAACATTTACCTCTTAATTTACTTTATTTGTTTACTTAACTGATCCCTTACTAGACAGATTTCCAGTTTGACTTGAACATGTACCTGATGCTTCAGTGTTAAAATCCTTACTGTATGACATAGTTATTAAAAAAAGAAGAGCTTTATATTCTTATTTTAAACAAATAATATGAGGAATTATATACTAAGTTCAAGAAATCTGTATAATGCCTATGAAACTTTTAAGAATATACTCATCAAACCTTCTGTATAATAATTACACTAAAACTTTAAAAGCAGCTCTAGTGCTGCAACAATAACGTATCAATATTCAGATTTTTGGTTCAAAAGTGAGTTTTAGGGCATGTTGGTTAATGCTCTAATAGATGCTGCACATATTTTCATCTAACCTCCACCATGCAAACTCCACTGCTAATGTTTCTGTTTCTTTTATTTTTTTTTTCTTTTGGCAATAAACTTGTGGTGTAATATTATGAGTGTTTATAGAGAAAAGCCACAGTGTAAAAGACTCAGAGTTATAAGAATGTTTCCTTGGTAAAGACTAGTTGGAAAATGATACTAAAACTTAATTAGAAACAGTTGCTTTACTGTTTTGAAGATGAGATGCCTAGAGCAAGTATTGTGAGACGACTAGTTTTACCCAGAATTAAAAAAAGAAGAAGAAAAAAGAAAAGAGAAGTAATATTCAAGGAAAAGAGATTTTTCATAAAAAAAAAGTGGCTACAGTTATGGAACCGCACTATGAAGCCATTCCCATGATTATTTTGAGTGCTTATCTGATTTTAAGTTAATTTCTCATTAGGTACTAGTGGCGTATAAGGAATGCTCCAAACCTTGTGTTGGGATTATTTAAAAGTGGTTTCTCTGCAGGCAGATTTCATGATTTTTCTCCCCATTCCACAGTGTGTCTTGGCCCATCAGAGGAGGTTGGCCGCCAGGACTCCTCTCAGCTCGCTCCCTGAAGACCCCTGGCTCCACAGAAACAGGAAATGGTAATAGTATTGCAGTGCTTTTCCTCCCCCTATCTGTATCCCCATTTCTCTCTCCCTCTCTCTCGCTCTCTCTCTCTGAATGAACAAAAAACAGACGTGTAATAACATATATGTGTGGAAAAATGGCCCTAGACCATAAAATAAACCAAAGGGTACACATTGTGTTTTTTCACTTTCTTCAAATATAAAAAAAATGCTTTTACTATATGCCATATAATCAATCAATTAAACACAGTTTTGTTTTGTTTTTTAAATCCTGAGTTTGTTGTACGCACGTCTAGCCAGTAGTTTCCACCAGCAGAGAATTGGAAAAATCAGATTTTTGTTTCTTGCTGTCAGGCAGTGCAGCGGATCGGAAAGTTGCTTCGCATATTTAGTTTGTTCTCGGTAGCGGTCGTCAAGCAGAGGGTCAGTTGTGTCTGTTTGCACCACAGACTTGCGCGGTCTCTCCACAGGTGGATGACCCTCTCCACCCCACCTCCCCCACCTCCTCCACCCCCACCCTGCCTCCAAGTGTTTATGAGTCACTTCACCCCTGGCCAAGCATGTGGTGAAGCCACCCAGCTCCAGTCATATCAATGGGATCTGCTAACTAGCCCCCATGGACGCTGCCAGGTTTTTATAGTAAATCGTGGAGCAAAACCACAATTGACTAAAAAGAGATAGGCTTGCTCTGACTTCACAGCATTTTGCGGTCTACATTTCCCTTTGAGTTTTTTTTTTTTCTTTAGAGTTCTTTGCCTTCTCTTTTTTCCTTTCATCCTAATTTAATATGCAGCTGGATTCACCATTCCTCCTAATAGTTTTCTTTGTTTTAGCCTTTTAAAAACAGCGTTTTATCGTTTCAGCTTTCCATTGGAAGATTTATTTTTCATGAAAGCCTTAATGTGTTCAAGAAGTCCCAAAGTTTGCTGCTTTAATGGTGCGGCTGCAAAAAACCTTCAGACATTTTCAGTCCTACAGCACAGTCTTATAGGCTGTTGTCCACACCTTAGTGTATCCAGCTAAATATGATCACCATACGCCATTTTTCTTTTAGAGAGGTTGCAGTGAAGGCACAAGATAACCCCTGTGGAGCACAGATGTGGATGGCTCAAGCCAAAAGCACCAGTTCTCTTTGCCAAAATACAACCATAAAAATCTGCCTGCAATAAGTAACCATGAAACCAAAATGCCTCTTTTCCTATAACAGAACTGTGGGATCTGCCCCATCAACCGTGAACCTGAGTTACACAGGGGAACTCGAGGGGAGTGCTGAGGCCTGACTGGGCTGAAAACCATCTGGGAGGCTGAGTTTATACTGGACAAAGAAATCTGCACACAGAAGTCGTAAAACATAGCGTATACTTGCACACAGATTCTTACAGGGACATTCAGTTTTGTGAGGCGTACATCCCACACAGGTGCCATCTGTAAATACAGACACAGTACATAACATTCTTGTAACCTTTCCTCAGACCACACCTTACACTGATATCCATTTTTGGCATTCCAAAACACATAAGTGTAGTGCAGAATGTTGCTGCCAAGGGTTTCTCAGTCCAGTGCCCAACTCCACAGCTCTCAGCCTGGGCAGAGGAGGGAAAAGTACTGGGCGTCTGTTCTTGTTCCCAGGATTGGATTCACTGCACTGCACTTTACCCCTGTGGCTACTCTCAAAATGCCTGTTAGGTGCTTGGCAGAACTGCAACATTTTCATTTTCATCTTATGTCTGTTCAACGTAGTGATGGATCAGACAAATACCTGCTCAGAGCTGTGTGTATATGTTAATGTACAGTTTTTCTTATATTTTAGATGTAGTGGCTTGACTGTTTTTATTTTATTCATCAACTACACTTTAAAGGAAAAAGTTGCAAACAGTTAAAAGCAGCATTATGGAACGTCTTGTTGATGAGCGCGCCTCCTGATGCAGAGCATACTGTAATTGATTGTAAAGTGTGGTACAAAAAAATGGACCAGTAAAACGATGGCTTTCCAAAAATAATTTTCAAAACCAACTGACTAACTTAACCCGCTGAGGTCGATGGATGTTTCTATTAATATCCCTGCGATAGTACAGAGTAGAAATATGGTTTAAATGTTGTTAGAATCTGTAGACTGTCCACTTTCCCTTACATATTCTTGTGAGATCATACGTGACTCATAGCCTATAAAATTTGGTTAAATTAGAGTCACAGACAACATTACGACTCAGTGATATCACAATATTTAATTTTAGACATTTGTCCATTTGTTATCCATTTATCTACTATTTTACTCATATATTGCACTATTTTTATGAACCTGTTGACTTTGGTAAACCCATTTTAAGCACCAAAATAATTCATAAAAGGTATGTTTTCACAAAATCTTTGAAGAATTTCAAAAACTAGGCTTCAAGTTTTAAGCATTTGGGCCAAATGATCTCTTTGCACATGAAGTGCTCTTCGACAAGTACCCTTTAAAAGGTGAATTTAAGAAATAATGTAGAAAGTCGAGAAAATGCCCTTAGACCTCAGAGGGTTTTAAAATGTATTGCCATTGGCAAAAAAAATGTTTTACATAAATCCTTTTGAATTTGGTGGAGAGAACACAAAGCACTGTTGTTATATGCTACTTTCAGGTAGACGAATTTGAACTTTTTGAACACTTTGTGTAATTTCATGTACAGACAACATAAAACACTATTTTATTTCATTTGTTAATGTTTAATGGATAGGAATGAATGAAGATTTTACACCATAGATTCACATCTTAACACGTCTTCAGTGAGGGAAACCTGAATGGAACATTTTGTCTTTATGTAATAATATGCTAATTCTCTTAGTGCATTGAGGTTGGCATAGTGAGGCCTTCATTGAGTTCGCTGCTATAGCAACACACACTCCACCTTCTCAGGTCTCTCCTCTCTTTCTGTCTCTGACACACACCACAGACGCACACACACACACACACACAGTGTTGCTGTGCGGGAGTTTACTCATGTAATGTGACCTGGAGGGGTGCCAAGGAGCCCAGGGAAGGTCCGTGGCCTGAGGCCTGCCGACACCTCTCCCCAGCCCTGTTGAAATGTTTATTTATAACTCTCTTCCAGCTCCACCTCCCCCTGTCGTCTGCCAGCCGCCATGCCAATCCAAACACACTAGGCCTCTCCAGACTGATCCAGAGCATGATTTCAGAAAGAAGAGAACCCTTTCCCCTCTTTTTCCCCCTTCTCGTGCCCAAACTCTCCCACCCTTTCCTCCCTCCCTCTCCCTCTGTCTCAGTGTGTCTTCCAAAGAGTAACGCTCAGGGAGAGGAGAACTGAGTAGAGACAGAAGGGAGAGGAAAGGAAAGGGAGGGAGGGATGGATGGATAGAAGAAAAGAGGGAGGGGGCAGAGGTGTACTCCATCCAGCATGGGCTGCTAAATTGGTTTCAGAGCAGCAGTTGGACTCCGGGGATGCACGGCACACACTGCCGACTAGCTGTGTTTGCTTTTGTGGGGTGTAGGAAATCTGATCTCCATCCATGTAGCCAACCCACATCCCACATCCCACCCATCACTACCACCAAGAATGAAAGGAGCTATGAGGACAGTCACCCTAAAACAGGTATCATTGATACTCTAGTAATAAGAATAACAAACATTAAATCCGAGTGTGGAAAAGTCCATATTTCACTAAAATGCTGAATGGTTACATCATATCACATGAACCATCTTTGTTACAGGCAGGAAGTCACATGTGTGTGGAAGGTTGGATGACATGTTAAGTCCCTGGTGGGCCCAAGGCGGAAGGCTCTCTAAATAGGTTTAATTGGGCCAGGCCTAACAGTGCCATGCAGTCACTGCCAGACAGACACAGGGCTACAGGGAAAAGCAGAGCACCCAAGAGACCTCAGGCACTGTGTCCCTGTATCTGACTTGGTGCTGCTGTGTGGCTCATTTGGTATACTCACAGTTTAAGGACACACTGCTTACACATGGCTATGTCCAAGGGAGCTGTGCCAAATTACCAATACCAGTTGTTTATCTAAAAAACATGCTCATACAGCAGAGCTATGATTGGTTTGTTGCCCAAGGCATAACTCGAGCTCTCAAAAGTGGGAATTGTTTACCTCCTTGTGCCTGTGCGTGTTTGTGTGCTTGTTTATGTGTCTCTGTTTATGCGTAAGTGCATTTGTCTGAATGCCTTAGCATAGGCATCTTGGTAACAGCCCTCTCCAGTACAGCCACCAAGGTCTGTTACATCCCCTGCAGCGAATGGTAAAATGTAGATCAGCCATAACAAAACTGAAATGTGTACCATATTATTTGCACTCGATAAATGAAGCTAGTGTCTGATGAATAATATATGATGTGTCAAATATTTATTCAATCAACAAAAATGAAAAAGCAGGAACATGAAGACAGACACATATATGTGTAAAATATACAGTATATATATATACAGTATATTGTAATAGACAGCAGTACAATTAAAGCAGTCATCCTCAAGACAGAGAAGGGACTTAATGTGGTGTTAAGGCCACAGTGCTGCTTTGATGCGCAAGCCACTTTCATCTAAATTTGTGCATGTGTCTCGTTTCTGTCTCGCTCTTTCACACATATTATACATACAGAAACACACACACACACAACCACATGCAAAAATATACCCGTGTTCAGGGCAGATACTCATTTCTCTCTCAGACAGTTTGCTTGCCTTGCATCCGAATGGACTTGTCTTATATCGCATGTGTATATGATGACAAATCCAACATTTAATTTACTCTGCCTTTTTGCAGCGCACACCAACTTCTTTTATTTAATAAATGATCATGCTTTAAAAGCAGCCAAGTGTTGAGTGAACCGCTACACACACTAAAACACCTTCTGTTAGAGCAAATGGTTGCGTGCGAGGTTTGTGTGTTCGCGAGCGTCCAAGTATGAGTGTGCGTACATTCAGCGAGTTGATTTGAGTTGAGTGTGCGGTTGTGGGTTCCTGTGTGTGCATTTGTGTGTTTATACTCTTGTTTGTGTGTTTGTCATGAGTAAGTCCTGGGGGAACGTGGTCTCCACAGTAACCGTCTCTCTTGGTGGTCCATCATTAATAGTCAGTCTGATGTTGATGATTTAGCTTCAGTTAAAAAAAAAAAAAAAAAGGGCGTAGTCAGATCAAGTGAAATCCCATAAAATCATTTAACAACGCAGCATAATAAACAGCTTGACAAGTAAATAAATAATCAGTGAATCAAGAGGTCAGTTAGAGCAACCTTTTTTCAGGCTGTCTTGTCTGTGTGTGTGTGTGTGTGTGTGTGTGTGTGTGTGCGTGTGTGCGTGTGTGTGCGTGTGCGTGCGTGCATTCACGTATTTGGTGTTTGTTTTTCCTCTTTGTCTCATCTCTCCCCCCACCTCTCTTGAGTGAAGAGAAATTGAGAAACCAATCTAAAATCCATCAGGACTTCCCTGCCCACAATCCCCTCACCCTCAACTCCTCCTACCCCCCACCTACCCAGCACCCAACACGCCCACAACCCCCCCACTCCTGTTTTTTGTGTCGCAAGCGTCTGGAAATTGGATGAGATGTTCGTTTAGCGGGCAGCTGGTCTGGGGCCGATATGAATTGCGTTTCCCCACGCCAGAAAAGGTCAAGCCCCCTCGCCTTGACGGAGTGCATCGGCCTATTGAGTGGCGCTTTAGTCCATTTACCAACAGCCAATGGCAAGGCGGCAGAGGGGAGAGAGGGAAGCACAGCACTCTGTGTAGAAGAGAGAAAAGAATGGCAGCACGTCAGATATAAATTCATTGTTTCTCATCACCCAGCTGGGGCAGGAATGGCTGGGAGTGATTGCTGGGATGGGGGAAGTGAGGTAGGAATATTACTGTCTGAGTAGGCAGTGTCTGTGTGAGAGAAGAGATGAGCGCCCCTCTTTCCCCACCACTGGCTCCACATTCAGCCTCGCTGCCCAGCATTTTGAAAAACGTTGTTTAGAGCTTACATTACCTGTGAAACACCCAAATGAAAATCAAATGACGTGGCCTCCATGAGAATTCGCTCAATAGAGTGAGCGTTCAAAGGAAAATAAAATAGGTTGGTGCCCCTCACGTCAAACCTCCAGAAGTATATCTTTATATTTAAAGAGAAGAGGAAATGATGCCACAGTGCAGTTGATGCCTTTGTTAAAAGAAAGAATATATTCCAAAAGCTAAAAATAGAGACAGTTAATAGGTTGGTTATGTGCTGAAAACAGACACCTCAACGGTACACATACAAGTACGCCTCAGGGCTCCTATCTCTCTCTGTCGCTCCCTCTCTGACTCTCATACATGCATACAGGAAAAAGGCTGCTGTCCCTTTAATTTTCCTCCCTGCGGTTCTGGGGGAGTTAAGGCAAAGCAATTAAAACAAAGGCATATTTAACATGGGGTTAATGATTGGCTGACCCTGCAGTCAGCACAGTGACAATATCTTAATTATTGAGAAACCTAAAGTCATTACGCCTACGAATGGCCTGAGGAGCGTCTCTATTGATCGGGATCCAGTCCCATTACAGGCCCAGCCTGGACCAATGAAGCCCCCCATTATAGACAGTCTCTTTTCTCTCTCTCTCTCTCTCTCTCTCTGCTGGCCTCTGTCTTTCTTTCTCTCCTGCTCCCTCTCTCCTTCTCTGTGTCTCACGGCAAGCTATTGGATGTGGTGAACGGTGAGACAAGAGCCAGACGAGGCTTGTGGGCTTTATTGCTTTCTAAAAAATTCATAACCAAGCCTGACATTTTTGCTGAGAAATGATTATTTTCCTCCCACCCTCAATCTACTTTCCTTTATGGTCCTTCTCATTTTTTTGGTTTAAGTGGCAGAAGTGTTAAAAATCAAGCACTAACAGGATTGATCAGTTCTCCTGACCTATATGAGGTGAGAAACCTTCAGTGCAATCCTGTGGCTTGTGTATTTTAATACTTGCACAACTGGACACTTTTATTATATCATCCCTGCAATTTAAAACAAGGGCTTGATGTTTTACCACAGCAATGCATGTGTCAATATTGCACACACTTCATTTAAAATGTACAGATTTCTTTGTGCTTTTTGTCACTTCACCCACAGGTGCTGGCTTTAATGTGTGTTTCATTCTGAGGAACTCCATCTCCTCACTTCCACTTCTTGCTGATGGCATGAAACTGGTGAGACTGGACACCTAGTCCTCCTATCAGAGCCTTTATTATGAAGACCAGACTGCTGATTTTAGAGGTAAATGGTATGGTGTTGAAAATATGAATGGAATTGATGCTTATTTGAAAAGTGATACCTGATAATCATATAAACTCATTATTAATCACTGTAAACATGCACTTAAACTAGGGATGATGAACTGAAAAAAGCATTATAATGGTCCTCTTCACACTTAGAGATAGTGTTAAACTCAGTCGGAAGTATCAGATTTAATCCAATGTAACCACTGGAATTAGGAAAGAACTTTCCTTAACAAAGGAAATAGCTATTATGTCATCAATCTGCGTATTTAATAACTTAGATTGCATAATGTGGAAATATAGCTAAACATGGAAAATGACATGTCATAGCTATGTCATCACATTAACTCATTATCTATGACAAACGGCTTTTAGATTGCTTTCAGATTTATTTTTTAATTAAAAATATTATTTCAACAGGAAGAAAAGAAGAGCTTTTAAGATGCTCATATTTCATTTGACTCCTATGGTAAATTACAATGCTGCGTGGATTATTTTATATACACTTATAGTCTGGACATTTCATCTCATTTTCATCTCTTATATAATTCTGAAAGAAGATTTTAAGTCACCGATGCTTAATGTTTTGTGACAGCAGTTATAATGCATCAATAAGCATTATGAGCTCTTATAAGCCTGGTCATAGCACAATATGAGTGTCTTCATCGTGAGCTGTTGCTTGGTAGCCATAGTAACCATAAAGATTTGTTATCTGACATTACCTTTTAGTGCCACTGATTTTCATGCGTCATATGAACTCTTCCTTGGGGATTTATGGATAAATTGAACATCAATGTAATGACGATGATTATTTTAGAGATATAATGATAAAATTACAAATGTCTGCACCACCCTTGCACCATTGTAACAGTTTGGTTGTATTACTGAACATGTTAGTGACGCTATAAAATCACAACAGATGTTTAATAGATACTTTTTATGCTGTTGCAAATAACAAAACTTTTTCTTGCTTTTGACTGAGTGATTTTTTTATATTCAAAAGGCTTTTTAAGTTTGGTTGTTTGACAGGGGGAAAAAAAACTCCTTAAAACTTTTGTTTTTGCTTTACTTGTCAAAACAGGAAAAAAGCCTCTCACACCCTTTTCACTCTAAACCCTTAATATATGAAAGATAAAGACAGGTGTATACACTGTACACATGCATGCAAGCTCATGTACACAAACGTTCGCTTGTTGATTGATTGTGCACTGCATCCATTTATCTAATAACCCTTTCATTTGACTGCTGTGAGGCACAGCCCAATCCAATCTCTAATGGGAGGCCAGTGAGTAGGACTCGGTGTCATGATGTGTGTTTTATGATAAATATAGAAGCCAGACAACTTCTCCACTGTCACACTGCTTCCTCCTCTTGTGGCCCCAGAGTGAAGCAGCATGGGGAGAGCTGAGATGTAATTACCCAATCAGTGTGTGCCATCCTTATTAAAACACTACTAACAGTGCTCCATTATTGAAATACCCCCCACCGGACTCTTCTTAATTCATTAAATAAATTAGCACCAGCGCCTTTAATAATTCATAGAATGATGTCTACGTTTTTTCTCCCCCGCAGAGGGTAACTATGACAAAAAGCATGGACTTAAAGGCAAGGACTGTAAGATAATACTGAACAGAGTGGCTGGTTATGAGGAGAGTGTGAATGACTCTCATGAATTACAAAAAATAAAAATACAGATCTATTGATCTATTGATGATTGGAAATCAGCTATTCTCTTTAGCAGATTCTGACTGCGTTTTAAAATCATAGGTTCATATATTATTTTTTTGTTCTTGGCTGTTGATGACATTTAGTCTTTTATTTCTGTTTCATGGATATCAGTGTAGAAACATTACAGATGAAGTTTGGATGAAGCTATACCTACTACGCTAGCTCATAAGAAGCGGTGCACGTCTTCCAAAAAGCACACCTTTTATTTTTTCCCACTTGGCTTCCTGTCTGTCTCCTGTGTCCCTCTCATTTGTGTTGCATTAATGTGCTAATGAGAATATCCTTGAGCTAGAGAGAGAAGCTAAAAGACAAATAAAGCGAGGAGTCAGACGAGGGATCTCGCTGTGTCTCTACGTATCTTTAATTGACACATCTGCATCCCTGAAATATTTACCGCCTCTGACGATGGTGCGACGACGCGTGGCGATCAACGCTGTGTTGCCGATGGTGATGTCGACATGTGATTGTGTTATTGATGCTATTAGCATTGTACCCACTCCGGGTGACGATCTAGATTCATCCAGCTCTTTAGATTAGTTGTTGTGTTTTGCAATGTGATTGTCCAAAAAAATTCTTTTCTTTTCTTTTCCTTTCCTTTCTTTTTTTTTAAAATCCTCTTTCCTCTTTTGACTGAAGGGTAAGGGGTGTCATGTGACTTAGGTCCATGGCTGGATCACAGTTACATAGAGCAGGCCTACACTTTAGACAGCTATGCCATACTCTTGTTTCAAGACTAATTGAAATATGTGAAGACATGTTTTTTTTCCTATATGCAAATTGTTTTCTAATCATATTGTTTTTTTTTCTTTTTCCCATGTCTTTTCTTCAGTGTATGGCACATACAACATCCAACCATGGAATAAAGAACACCGTGGTGTGATTTTCTTTATGGTGAGACTCTCGGCTGTCAGCGAGTGTTGTGGTTGATGAAAGTGAAGATCTAAGGTGTGTATGGTTTGCCATGCATTTAGGACAGAGGAGAGATTCCATGTCTGGATTTCTACACACACACACACACACACACACACACACACACACACACACACACACACACACACACACACATACACACACACACACACACATCATCATCATCACATCATGAAAAAATGTATAGAAGCGGATTGTTGTTGTGTGGATGTTTGTATCAAAGGAGAGTGTGCATGTTTGTGAGTATGCATGAGTTTACACTGAACATGTGTGTATGTGAGTGTGTGCTACATGTTTGTGTGTTCACTTTGCTTTTTATATATATGTATATATATACATATATATGTGTATATGTATATGTATGTGTGTGTGTGTATGTGTGTGTGTGCACCATGCCTGTCGGGATGTGGCGGCCCTCTCAGCCATGTCAGGGACAGCTTCGTTGAGGGTGGCAGCCGGGGAAAATGATGATGATGAAATTAAAATTCTGCGCCCGGCAGAAGGGGCTGCCGCGATTTCACTGGCGGCTGTGCGCATCGATCTGTTCCAGCATTTGACTTTCAACCATGACAAAACTGTGGGCAAATTAATTGTTCTCCAGGATATTAGGCATCAGAGTCCATTAATCCTCTCTGGAGCGCCACGCCGCATGAATACTAATTGTCTTTCCAGGCAGCCGTCTCATCCCCTTGCTCCCTTCTCTCTTTCGCCTCTCTTTTTTTCTCCTCCTTATCCCTCTTCTTCCCTAACTCTTCTCTTTGCAAATATTCTCTTCTCTGTTGTTTCTTTACTCCCCCCCCCTCATTGCTTGTTTCTGTTCCAAATCTGTTTTTTTCCCTTTGTCTCTGTTGGTTTTATATTCCAGCCTCCCTCTTAAAAACAACTGACAACAAACCTGCTGTTGTTTTATCTGTGAGCCTTTTCACAGCTAAGTGAAAAAAACGGATAAGAATTTATTTCCCGAGAACAATCAAGTGATATGCAGCAGGAACATTATGTTCATATTATTGATTAAATTTTTGGCTTGACAATAGCAAAGAGAGTGCGACCTAAAAAAGGTGATGATTAGGAAACATGCAGAAAATAGTCTGTCAAGGCACTGGAATGGGTTTTTGAATTATACAGTATCTTTCTGTATATTTCATCTATATTACTTTGCCCAGATAAGATTGTGCTAATGGTCTAATATTAGTCTCTATAAGCATCAGCATGGCATTTGAGAGAGGGAGAAAAAAATAGCCCCCAACACCAATTATGTAAGATATTAACACATTAGTCGGTGCGAGATCTAATTGGATGGCAGCCCTGTGCACCATGACAACAATCACCTAGACCCTGTTTATCTCGTAATTGATAGTCTGGAGCTTAAGCAGTAGAGGCATCAAAAATTCATACAGCACAGTGAGGACTGGCCCTTCCTTTCAGACCACACATTGATTGGTTTTTATTTTCCTCCCTCTAACCAGGGTAATTTTTAGAGTTTTGGGACGAGCCTCTGATATTGACGTTTTGCTGTGTTTTGATAGATGGCCAGTGGGCTGTGGCAGTAATAGTGTAAGTTATCTGACATTCAGGCAGGCGGGGTCATGGGTCCAGACACAATATATTCACAGCCCCTGCTTATTGACAAACTATCGCAGGTATCGGCTACGTCCCATAATAAATATGTATGCTGCAGATTGGTATTTTTTTTTAGGCACAAATAATCGGTTTCCAGTGTATTGTTGAGCTACCAGCCCAAGGGACAGGTCTGGCATCATCATCAACTAATCTGAAAAGCATTTTAATAACAAATCTATGGCCTGGTTTGATGAAACCTGCATTAACTTTGACAACACAGACATAAATGACTTTAGAATAACCATTAATTGTGCTGTAGCCTAACGCTACATTTTGCATGTATGTACAGCAACTGAAGGAGTTGTTTTTGATATGATTGGAGGTATGGTACACTAAATCTAAATGTCGCATATTGTAGAAAGTGACATTTCCATGTCTTTTTTGGTTGTAAAGCAGATAAACAGCTTTATAAATACTGTGAAAGTATCAAAACACTCAATCCACGGAGAAATGTACACAGCCCATATTCAGAAACTGTGCCTTAAAATGAGCCTTAAGGACTTCCGTAATTTTTGTGATGTCACAGCTATACGGTCACGCCCTCAACCTCCAGCGTGTTGTTTATGAACAAAACAACACCAGGCGGAGAAAGACAATTTATCATTGCACTTAAACCCTGCCCAGCTCCACATGTCAAACCAAGTTAGTGAATGTAGTAAAGAGTTTAACAAGTAAAGAGTCGAGTACTCCCCTCTGGAGAGGGTGGAGAACAAAACTGGACTAAAAGCAGAGTCAGATAGACAGGTTCCAAATGAATGCTAACGTAGGTCTGTATCTTAAAATAAAGACACTCTTTGCTAACAAGTTCGCTATATTAATTTTATCGCCAAAAAATCAGTTCCTTCAGGTTTAAGTAGTGCAGAAAAGTTGAAACATATACATACTGTATATTCCGTATCTGCTGGTGCCAGCACTTCCCTGAAGCATGACCCTTATTGTGTAAAATATTTAAGGTTGTAAGTCATTTTACATTCAGGCAATCCAAGACGCCACAACATCAGATGGAAATTTTTCTTTTGCATGATCTTATAGACATTTCTTTGGAATTCAGCCATGTGATATCTTTGGGAACCTTTAGATCTTGACTAAGACTTAAACTAAAAGTTCTGTGAGCTTTCAGAAATGTGGCATCACATGTGTTTGCAATGAGGAGATCTTAAAGGAAGCTTCTATTGCTGTAGAGTCACCCAAACCTATTCCATTTCGAGGCAGCGTTGTTTTCTAATGAGAACATTTTACAATGAATGTGTAATACCCACAAATTGGACAAGGTGCAATGGTTGTGTTATCAAAAGCAGACTATTATACTGGTCTCTTGGACCTCTGCAAGACTGTTAATGACGGAGGGAGAGCATAAGGTGAACTAGGAGTCAAAGGAGCAGAGTGTAAGAATAAAAGAATGAGCAGGAGAAGGAGGGAAATAGAGCATGGAATAGAGTAAGGGTGAGGAGGTAGGAGCAGCAGAGCGGGTCCCTGGTGGGCACTTCCTGGCTAAATCTCTCCTCTGCTCTCTGGCTGCCTCTCCTCTCTTCTGGTGCTAATTAATTGGGCTGGGGAATCAACGCTCTCATCTTAAATCTGCTCCCTAATTGAGCAGTCCTTTCTGCCAGCGTCAGACAGCTCAGCATGCGTCTTCCGCATGATTTGGAGCTAAACGCACTGTCACTTTATTACCCACCACATAACTTGTAAAGCACTATTACACCAATCAGATAGTTACTACAATTAGCATGTTGCCATTTCCAAGGCTCTTCATTACAGGCCCACCCCATCTCCACTAAAGGTGAGAATGAAACCATGTGCAGCAGACAATGCTGGCAGTGTTACAATGTTGGGTTCGTTTCTTTGGAGTCTCTATTAAACTGAGTGTATTTTGGACACACTTAGACTAACATTGAAAAACAAAGTTTAAATAGATGTCAGGAGTTAAGTATTTTTATTAATATACACTTGCCAGCTGACCTTAAATGGTTTGTTCTCGGGGCCTTTTCTTCAAAGAAATAGTTTGACATTTTGCTTATTTGCTTTCTTGCCAAGAGTTATTTGAGAAGATTGATACAACTCTCACATCTGTCTGATAAATATGAAATTACAGAAATTACTATGAGGTTGTCGGCGACCAGCGCAGACTCACGGATGTCTCGAGTCAAAAAGTAGTTCAACATGTAAAATTACAACAATTGTCATTTTAACACTTTTCATATCAATTAAACAAATTCTATATGGCATGTTAATTAGTGAGCTGTAGAGGTGCTGGCAAGTAGATTCTGCTACCTTAGCTTAGCTTGGCCCAGTCTTTGGGCTAAGCTAAGAGAGATGCGAGAGTGGTATTAACGTTCAAAATGTCAAGCTATTCCTTCAAATGAAAACAAAATATCATAACATAATAATCTGAGATTGAACAAAAATTAATTGTCCGGATATAACAAACCTTTTTTTTTTTTCTATTCTCAGTTTATTTAAATGTCTGCATTTCTGCATTTACTTGGACACAACAAGGCTTTTTCTCTTACTAGAAGTCCATTCATTGCTTAAACCATTTAACTGTGTCACTGTGTCACAGTAAACACAGACTGGGGACTGTGAAACAGGATGAAATATCTCACCAGAGAGAGAAAGGAGACCTTTTCTAGATTTCATGTAAACACATATGATATTTAAAGTTAAGAAGCATCATCTTCATTAATTTGGCCACAAACTCATGTTGTGTGGCCAAATTACTTTTTAATGACTTTTAATAATGCCGTTTTGTGGTTAACCGTTCATGTCCCACCACGATACTCATTCATGTCACATTAGCACTATTACATTATACTGATGTTTGCATGTGCATTTATGGCAAACTGCCATACATGATCATTTCACGGTTGTACTGAACTCCTCTGTAGCGGAGGAACATCAGCAAAAAAAATGACACGAAATATAAGAATTACCTGTAAAATATAGCGACTGCACCGCCCAGTAATAAATTACGTCTTTGGTGTCCGGTGGTCCGTGGTGTTGAGATATTTAAGTCTTCTCACTTTTTGCTATCGTAAATCACGACATACTGTATGTCTGTTTTTATAGGATTAACTGTGGAAAAATAGATAAGGGGAAAAAGTTATAAGGTGTTTGAAGGGACAGGTCATGGTCATGTCAGTTCATACGTCTACCTTTCACTGAGAAATGCTTTTCACATGAGTAGCTTTCAGGAGCAGATCAAGCATAAAAGAAGTGGTGGGCATATATGCCTAAAAATCAAATCTGGTTCTACTTATGAGAAGTTCCCACCCACTTCTTCTCTTGTTTCCACGGTGGTGAAAATGGTCACTTGCACATACACACATTAGAAATGGGGTTTAATAGTTTCGTGTGAGCGTGTGTGAGCGTGTGTGCGCGTGCATGCGTGCGTGTGTGTGCGTGTGTGTGTGTGTGCGTGTGCATGTGCATGTGCGTGCACTGTGAAGGTGCAGCCCCGCAGTGCTTTGATTCTCTGTCTTGGAATGAGGGAGTGATGTCATTGTTCCTCTGGGGTTTCAAAGTTACTGGGATGAGGTCACAGGGGGTCAATGCAACCTTGGATTCATCGCGCTTCTCAGCCCCCTCCTCTCCACCGCCACCTCCACTTAAACACTACCTTTCTTCTCCATACGTTTCTCATACAGAGGTCTCCCCTCACCCATCTAAGTCTCACCTGGATTGGATTCAGAAGTTGTAGTGTTTAAACCAAGACTTTAACCTGATCCCTCCTCGGTGTTGAGTACTGGAGGGCTGATTCAAGGCAGAATCAATATACAGCTCTGTTGATGTCCCTTTGCATGACTTTTATTAAGAATGCACTCATATGCTAAAGCAATCAAACTTGCACAGTTTCCATAAAACCCAAACCAGGGGCTAAAATTTTGCTTTGCTTTGACTTTCTCACTTGAGTTCCATGTTTTTCATTGCTGATCATAACAGGTGTATGTACGTCCACCTCCTGTGTTGAGCTGTTCAGGGAGGAGGTCCAGAGCAAAGCAATATTATGTTTCATTCTGATGGTTTCCCAATATGCAGAAAAACCGTCAGCGAAGGAGTTGAAATTCTCCATAAATGGCATTAATGCAAACATATGGTATATTTATGAATGTATGCATAGAAAAGTGTAGCTCATCTGGTATGTACATTTAGTTTATGGATTTACTTCATGCAGGGTAATGCAGACTTCTTCAATGACTATGATCCAGCAATGAAATCTTCTCTAATCACAGCATAAACACACTAATACAACAGAAACACTGTAACAAACACATGAGCGCACACAGTCATAAACACGGATTGAAACGTGATCCGATCAATACCTGTTTTCCAACAGGTTCATACAAATATAAACATGCATCTATGCAGGCGTGTGCGTTGGTAGACCATTGTTTTGTGTTCATGCTTGCATGTGTGTGTTTTGTGCTTTCATCAAAACGGGGGCGTGGGTAAACATGACGTTTGGGACAAGGGGAACAGCGGGTGAGTAACAGTGAGCTCATAGTGGTCATTATCCTTTGCTCCATCCTTGGACCCCCTACATTCCCCAGAAGCACCTGGTCCCCCCCCCACCCCCACCCCTTCACTCTCTCCCATTGCCCCAGCGCAGGTCCTTGCAGTAGGGCAGGGCGGCCTCAGGGTTCGAGGGTCCCAGCTGTGTAAATGTTTTCAGTTGCTGTGTGACTGGAGCTGGGTCCTTCTTTTTGATCAGAAGCCAAGACAAGCCCGGCGTCGGTTGTTCTTGGCAGCTGCTGGGAACGAAAGAATGTCAGCATGACTTTAAAAATATGACGGTTTGTAATTTGGACCACAGAGTGAAAACTGAGCCGCTGGTACAGTTTGTGATCATCTAATTATGCCACCCCCTCCCTACCCTTCCCTGATTCCCCCCTCACAAAATCCTAACCCCCTCCTTTTATTCTTATCCAGGAATGAAGCTGTAAAGCTGCTTTGTCCCCTGTGAATTATTTTCGGGGTAGGCGTAATGGCTTTGTGCCCTGCTGCATTACTTGTCCCATGTTTCTCCTCATCCCTCCTTCATGGTTGCACAGTTCTGTGTCTACTTGACATGCTAACCTGAGGTGCTCATGTTTATTTGCAGCATTTAGACACAAACCCACTATGAAGGAATTAGGGAGTTGAATAATGTCATCGTCGTCGTAATGGTACTGCAGGTCAACACCTGTTGGTGGGGCATGCCACACAATATAGCCTTGGTAGTTTGAATGTTCAGCAACTAGACAGTGATAAATAATTTGACTTTGTTAGAATGATGAGATGAAAATCTCGTTTGAGAATACCCTTTTGTAGTGAGCCAATAAAGCCCTATAGAAGAGATAGCTACTGTAAAACAAAGAAGTGTCTACATAGATGCAGCTCAGAGCACATTACAGTGGAATCTGTGTTCATATGCACATGCACGCATTTGTCTGGCCTTCTGTAAATGTGCCAGGTTGTCTGTGCCAGTATCAGAGGGGGGCATTTCTCCCACACAAGTTGATATGAAGTACTCCGCAAATCCCTAAGCTCAAAGCTCAAGCATAGATGTGTCAAATATTTAACAAATGAATGAGTTTTTAATCTGGGGCTCAGGGGAATGGAGCGTCATGATAAGGTTCTTTTTTTTTTTTTTTTTTTTTTTTGTTTTCCCCTTCATTAGCATAATTTCTCTGGAGTACATGTGCAGATTTCGTCGGCTTTGTTTGGGATCCCCACTGAGATCTGAAATAGAGGCACAGAATCACAAGAAAAACCTCTGAGATGTTACAGAAGCCTAAGTGTACCAGTAAAGGCGAGCGTTGCCAGCAACACAGCTCCTATTGTGTCTCTGGCTGTTCATCCATTTGCCCCTAATTGGGTTAATTGAAAACTTAAATGCAAGATTTGTTTTTTTTTTTTCCTATTCCCTAATTAAACTGTTGTTTTTCCCCCTTATCCAATAACACTGTGCACGGACGCGGTGCCAATCAGCTAGGAACTGCAACTTAAGCCATTAAGGGCTGGATGGAGGATTACAAATGTTGGACCACCTCTAATCAGAGGGCCATTGAAAATCCACCTAAGCAGGGAAGAAATGATTCATTAGGCTTACACACACTTACAGACTTACTGCAGACATTTGAAATGATTTTGCCTCTAAAATAATAATTAAAAAAAAAAACATTAGCCTAATCACTAATGGTCTTGAAGATTTAACATTTCATTGTTTACAGCTCAATAAAATGTTCCCTGCTAATGTGAGGAATTACTTGTCAGATTTTTAAAAAGCTAAAAGCATAACTACTTCTGACAGAAAATAAAGTGGAGGAGCCAGATTTGGATGAACCACCCTACTGGACCTGCAGGGCCAAGATGACTTATAGTACGTGCTGTGTCTCCAGTATTTCTTTTTTTTTTTTTTTTTTTTTTTTTGAATAAATCAAAGAGCTCCAACAACAACCATTACAACTTCAGTCCATGCTACAGACTCTGTGCTCACAACAATTCTATTTAAAACTCTTATGTCAAATGCCTCTAATGGCTCTGAGGTTAAAAGAAGGAGAAAGACAGTGGGAGAGCGGGAGGGAGAGAGGCTAAGAGGGTGGCAGAGTGAGTGCCCACAGATACAGTAAACAAATTAAGTCAGACTTTATTTTGAGGGGCCGGCTGCACTAAGCATGAGCTGGCGTCTGGTCTCAGTGTCAGCTAGAGGACCTTTATGCAAGCATGCAGTCCATCTCACGCCTTAATGAGGCAATGGAAAAGCATACAGGCCAGCACATCAACAGAAAAACAGCACCCAGAAAATACCAACTTAATAAGGCAATACAAGCAAATGAATGATTTTTAGAATCATGTTTTAAACAAGTAGTTCTCCCAGAGCATGCAGAGATGGAGGGAGTGAGAGAAAATCTGCATGTGTAAGTGTGTAAGCGTGTGCATGGGAGTGTGCGTGCGTGTGCGTGTGTGTGTGTGTGTGTGTGTGTGTGTGTGTGTGTGTGTAAACGAATTCTTCTATAAACCTGGCAGAGCGGAGGCTGCCACAGACATCAGCTCTGCATTTGCATATTCATGGCTCAATTTGCACTTGGCTATGCAAATGTATGCAAACATCGTTTCAGAACATTTCAAAAATAGAAACCAGCATTCCAAACGACGTTGTGCCTCTTAATATGCAGCCACACAAGAAAAAAAAAAAAATTTAGTGGGGAAAATCGAACAGGCCAAGTAACGGCTGAATATCTGATTTAAAGCTGAGAGCTGTGCTGCAATCTTCTGCAAACAGGTTAAAGCAGGATAAGCCCAGTGCTAGTGTTGCTGCGGTGTCATGTAGATATGAAGTGATTAGATGTCATTTTTTTTTTGTTTCAAATGCCCTTCTACCACTCCTGTGGGTATTGTATTTTAAAGACTCATAATGTGTAAATATGTTAAGATGTTCTTTTTGTATAACCCATGTTTCCCCCAGGCTCATTTTGTGTGGTAATTAGACTTGGATGGGTTTTTATAAAAATGATGGTAAAATTATTGTTTCCAGGCTCCACCACTAAGACTACAGTAAGTACATAAAAAAAATGCATAATTTGATTCACATTACTCTCTTTATGAAATGAACACTGAATGTTTCATTATGAATCAGTTTTCTATTATGTGTCTCCTAATCTTGGCAGACATGCGAGTTGAACCCTTCCAACACCAAAGCAACTGGCCATGTCTTCCTCTCTACCTCAGCTCATCTACAACACGGCATTGTCTCCACTGTGGCTCCCCTTCAGAATGGGGAAAGTTTTTTAGACAGAAGATGAATGGGAGGGGAAGAGTTCAGCAAAATCTACTTTAGCTTAAATCCTATTCATCTGCTGGGCACAAGGCAGGGTAAGCTGTTCCCCTGGCACAGGGTCTGTCTGAGGGGCCGTGTGGGGCCCTCCGGAGCTTTATCTCTCCTCCCTGTGCTCCTCAGGATAAACGGCTCCACATGGAGCCCTAATCCCCCTCTTCACCCAGTCCCTTTTTCCTTTCCTTTCCTTTCCTTTCCTTTCCTTTCCTTTCCTTTCCTTTCCTTTCCTTTCCTTTCTCCTCTTTTTTCCTCTTCCTTTTCTCTCCTCCCTTCTCTGTGTCCCCCCCGTGCCCCACAAATGGCAAGTGCTGGCCTGTAGAGACTATGCTCTTTCCTATATGTGAAACAAACAGTTCACCCAGGAGAGGCTTGTTAAACCCTCACCACAGTTTGAGCCCGTTTTTGCTGTTTTGCAAAATGTGTTAATTTTATGACACTAAAGCCAGCAGTAAAAGCAAAGCCCCGGCTAATTAGCCAGTGGTGTGAGGTGAGTGGCAAAGAGTGGGCATGCCACCGCTTGAGGTGCCTTAATCATTGTTTATGAGTTAGCTCAGCGGGGTTTTTAGGCTGTTGCTCTCTTCTCTCCACCTTCCTGTGTAGGCCCGATTTAGCTCTATACGCGCAATTCTATCGTTACTCACTTAGTGGTGTGCTATTCTTTCCAGATGATACAGTAGGTTGGCACAGTCCAGCTAGTCATGATTCGTTTTTTTAGAGAAAGATTTGTGCAAAAATGTATCTCCTCTGCACCACGAACTGCTCTTTTTTTGTTTGTATTCCACTACAAGGGCAGCAAATGCAGCAGAAAATACCCTTTAACTAACCGGTACATAATCACAAAGCATTGTATTTCTTTTTTTTTTTTCTTCATGAGGTTTATTTAAGGAGTGTCCCTTAATGGTGCTGCTTCTCATAAGTGGCTACAAGCCTCATTTGGCTTTGTTGGGCTGGTACAATGGGGGAGAGGGGGTTACCATTGAGAGGTAAGTGCATTACCATTCATGGAGAGAGAGAAAAGGAGGTTGTGGAGCAGAAAGTGGCTGCTGCCTCTTTAAGATGGGTTTAAGTGATCAAAATTTCATGCAAGGCTGCAATTGGTGGTATAGTGTTGCTCTTTAAGAGAGTTGCCTAATGATTGCCATGTGTGGACAGTGGGTTTTGGAAGGGGATTTTGTGGAGGCAGGGGCGGGGGGGGGTGGGGGGGGGCTGAGACTAGGCCAGACTGTGAAGTAGACTGGTGAGGTCTGGGGGCTGGGGAGCTTGGAAAGCTGAGTGGAGAGGAGAGAGAAGTCTCACGGAGGGGCTCAGAAAAGGCCAGCCATATGAGATTACAGCATACCTAAGAAATGCGCTCGTCGGGAAAGTTTGTGTATTTTGGGAAGTGCTCCAAATTTTCCACAGACAGCTTTTTATTTTTTCGGTTATCTCACTCTCCCCCGCCTCTCCCTCTCTTCGTAGTTTGGACTAATTGTGTGGCGTAGCGCCCGCTGAGTCAATATGAGAAAGTCTGCTCCCTTTCCTTTTTTTTTTCTCTCCCCTCACCTCTCTTTCCAAACATCCACTGATAGTATGTGTATTTTTGAATGCAAAGGATAACATGTCTGTATATTTTTCAAGCGTATGGGTTCAGGGTGCTTTTGTAGGTTTAATTTAAAAAGGATGAAATTTTGTAGTGGAGAGCCCCAGTGTCTCTGGCTTGTGGCTGACGGAAAAGCCGAGCAGTAGCGAGATAGGCTCTTAGGGGACACGCTCCACTGGTGTCCCGGGAAAATAAACACAGGACATTAAGATGTTTGATTAAACTTGAGGAAAGGTTCATCTGATATTATTAGAGTAATCGTAGTATTTATTTCTCTTTGACGCTCATTATTTTTGCCGCCTTTCTGCTCCACACATGCACCAGAAAAAAAGTAGGTCATAAACACGGCTCATTCTTATTTTACAAATTCTCTGCAACTGATTAAAGGG
The DNA here is from genome assembly GCF_002260705.1 of Seriola dumerili. NCBI lineage: Eukaryota > Metazoa > Chordata > Actinopteri > Carangiformes > Carangidae > Seriola > Seriola dumerili. Next base: position 5,087,937 of record NW_019174272.1, on the reverse strand, counting down.
AACTGCAATTAAATTCAGTTTTCCTCTTTACGATCATTTGACAAACTGAAACCCACCTGAGCTGACACATATTTGGCTTCCGCAGGTTGGACAGCAGCTCCTCTAGCAGCTCCACCATAGCAGCGAATACAGGCCCTGCCTCCACCTGCTGTTCAGCTCTCGCTCTGTGCAGTCACAGATCAGCAGCCGCTGTGGTCTCTGTGTTGAACTCCAAAGGCCTGCCAACACTGACCCGCTTCCACAGAGGTGGTCAGAGGGCTCGCTGCAACCGCTCTGACTCCGGTGCTAACTGCCTATAGCTCGACAGCACCTCGACACCCTGTCCTCCAGGCTATTCGGTTACGTTGGTGTAGTCACTAGTAGTGTTATTATGGTCTTTACTGAGAGGGAAGTGCCACAGTGTGAGGAGAAATCAAAGACGCCCGGTGCAGTCAGTGTCAGAGAACAGCGCAAACTGACAGTTTAGCTATTTCACTGCGATTCGGAAGCTGCTGTGTTGTTTATCTGCTAATTAAACTGCTCTACTCTCTAAAGACAGTAATAAAGAGCTGAAGCATAAACAGAAGATGTCAGCTTATTACCAAAAACTAAATTATACAAGTTGTGATTTGTGTGTGTGTGTGTGTGTGTGTGTGTGTGTGTGTGTGTGTGTGGGTATCGTGTGAGTTGTTGTGTTTTGATGGTTTGCAGCTTATGCTACTGTTGCCACCCTGACAAAAAAAGAGAGAAAAAATGTTGTTTCTTGTTATAACGTGAAAAGTTTCTCTTTTATCAAAATCCTGTTTTATGAAATGCTATCCCAAACTTTTCCTGTTGTATCAAAATATAACTTTTTCTTGTTACGTCATGAGACGTTCTTTTTACACAAAACCAGCGTTACTCATTAAAACACATTTTTCTTGTTATTACATAACAATCTTGTATGTTTTTGTTATAGCAAGAAACTTATGTTATTATTAAACAAGAAAAAGATTCATCGTTGCTTTAAGAGACAGTGTAGCCTGTGATAAATATATTACACACATATATTGTGTATCTGGACATGTGACGGTTGTCTGAGGAAGTTTCCTGATGTAATGAGAACGATGTTTTGTGGGAAAATTGAATAATTTGGTATCTAGTAATGATGAGATAGTGTAATAACATATGTAATATGTTATAATGTAAAGAAAAGTGTATTCCTTATAACAAGAAATTGAGCAAACGTTTCCTGTTACGGTGGTAGTAATGTGCTATCGTAGAAGCAGGATTAATACATGTTATCGTATGTAATTCTGGTTCCTTTTCATGGCATGGTAACAGGATAGTGAGTTGCAGATGTATACATTGGTAGAATTAGTGTTGACTGAACCTGTCGTCAGAGTTCACAGATAAAAAGAAATTTGATATAATGTAATTTAATCACTGATGGGAGGCAAAATCCTAATACATGGATAACAAGTGATATAGACACACGGCGCAGTCACAGGAAAAGGGATTTATCTGAGCCTGGCTCTGTCGCTGGCTGCCCTGCTCTCTGTCCCCTCTCTCACATAGATACTTATCAGCTTTTAAAGGCGGCGATTCACCCCTATCACCCATCAACAGCACCTTGCGACACACGCTGCCTCACCACTACAAATCCCATTACTTTTATCCTTAGCTAATACTGGGGTGCTGTTGCCTCCTGTCAGGGCCCACAGCACAAACAATTTGCTTTCTTCCTCCTTCCATTTCACAGAACTGCTCACGGTCAGAGAGAGGGGGTGAGGCTGGTTAGGGTGAGCTGCAGGCCCTGCTAGAATTGTCACACAAACTTTGAATTGGTTGCCAGAGTTATAGTAGCTCGAGGGGCAAAGAATTTGCTTTCACTGGATGTGCCAGTGTTATAGTACCAGCCTGGTAAGAGTCCTACCTAAAGAGACTATAAACTGAGCGTGCACTGATTATGTGCTACAAGATATATTTCCTTTATATACTTTCAGCGAAATAATATGTGTGTAGGGAGCCTTTATTTGCGCTGCAGTTTGATCTAACTAGCTACAGCCATAACAGACACACACACACACACACACACACACACACACACACACGCTCCAGCCCATCATCCCTGATGCGTCAGGGCTTGTTGTGTTCACTCTCGGCCAGACTCCGCCTGCCTGACCCTTCTGACCCGAGTGCATTCCTTTCTGAGGTGATTGGCAGCCCATGCAAATACTACACACCCATGACTGGCAGTAAGAGCCACTCTGTGCCCTTCCCACAATGCCCCTGGCCCCTCCCCGTCAATAGACGCTGAGCTGGCGTCATTGTCCAGATACAGTGACCTTTTACCTCTCCAAAGTTAGCGCTTCCTGGGAACCACCCCAGAACTTTTCTCCGATCTGTATTGGAATGTGCGACACGTAGGCATGATCTCTCTGTTTACCTCCCCTCTCTCCTTGCTATCTCTGCGTTTTTCTTCTTCACTATCTCTGTCTGTATCCCTCTCCCCCTGGCAGTCCCAGCTGCGAACACAACATAGCGGGGGAATGTTTTTTAAAGCCCACTAAACAATATTCTATTAGCATAAATTTGGTTCTGTTTCTCTGCCTTTCTGCAGTGTCACAGTCAGATCTCTTTGCTTTAAGGATTGAAAGGTAAACAGCTTTAGGTGTTGTTTGTGGGTTGGCTTTCCTTCTTGGCATGACAAGGCCTTAGGGCACCGAACGCATTACAGCTCTAACTGTGTCAAATCTCAGAGGGCTGGAAGGACCCCAGCCAACCTGTGTTCTCTAATGTCACACACCAGCAGTAAGCCAAGTCAATAAAATGAACACCCAGTGATCAAAGAGGTGACAAGGATGCTCATGACAGTTGGATGAAATTCCAAGTTTCTTTACGACACAACACAACACGGTGATGCAAACCCTTTGCATACATATCTCCCCCTGCAGCACTCTATGTGAGTGGTAGTAAAAGGGCTTGGAGGTATTTGGATCATTAATAGATCCCACCACTGAGCTGTTGTGCACTACTGTACACTGCCTGGGAATATTCCCTAATGATTTCCACGGACCTCAAGCCTGCTCCTTTTCCCCTCCCTTCCTAATCTGTTATTCCTTTTGTTCATTTGCCTTTTGTTCTTTCTCTTTATATTTTTTGCTTCTATTCTTTAATTACTGTTCCCACCCAGCGAGGGCCCTGTCTCTGTGCCCCCCCCCCCCATGTCCCAAGAGAAGCAGGGAGACGCGACCATGTGGCTTTGCTGACAATGACATGAATGGCCACGGTGGCAGGGCCACCTCTCTGAGGACTGGGACACATGGGGGAAGGAGGGGGCAGGGGAGGTGGAGGAGAAAGGATGGAGAGAATGAAAAGGGGTGGGAAAGATGAGCGCAGGGAGCCCCGGTTCAACCCTTATTTCTCTTTCTCTATTCTCTGTGGTTGGGAAGGAATTCTCAGTTCCCTGGGTGGTTTCAGAGAGAAAGGTGGAATGAGGAGAGGGGAGGGGGAGGCGGTTTAAATCACGGAGGACAACAGGCAAACAAGAGGCAAAACTTCAACAAATCCTCATTTTCTATCAGCACTTTAGCACTTGGTGATGTAACAGCTGTGCCCAGGAGGCCAATAAAAGTTAATCACAGAGGATTATTTAGCCACCAGTCAAGCTCCGTGGAAGACTCTGAATCAGTGCTGATGCTGGTCAAGAATTTATTTCTAGCAAACACTGTTGATCCATAAAAAGCACGACGGCCACCACTGAATGGCTGCTGTGAGCTCTCCAATGAAGAGGGTAATAAAGACGGCAATGATGATGCTGATGATGATGATGACGTTGATAAAGATGAGGTTGGTGGTGTTAATAACATGTAGTTAAACTATTCGATCCTCAGCCGTAATATCGTGCAGTATGTCGCGGAAAATATGCATCTTGCTGTGAGCAACCACAGACACATACGGTATAAGTGTATAATAGTATGTACACACACATCTGTGAATAAGTCTATATTCCCTCCAAGCTGACAACTTAATGCTGTCTCAGCCACAGCAACAAGATGAAATCAGATTGGCAGGATATCATGAAAATCCAGACTGAGAGTGAGCTCATGAAAATCTGTAGAATAGAATAATTCACATCTAAGCTTGAGAAGGAGAGACAACGTCGTTACCCCCTCCCCGCCCCCCACCATCACACGACCACACACACACACCCCAGCACTCACACACACACACACACACACACACACACACACATCATCATCATCCCACCCCCACTCTCCAACCCACGCATGCGAGTCTCTGCCAACTAGTCCATGTTCATTCTGCACACATCTCCACCAGATAATTTTTGTTTAAATAGAATCGCTTAAAACAATTAATTACAGTCGCCTTTCTCCCCCACTATGCACCTCTTCCACCCCCCCATACCACCCCACCCCACCCGCACACACCCTATCTCACACTGCCTTCTTCCTCTGTCTCGCTCAATTCCCCTGCGTCGTAGGAGATACAGGCGGTAATAAAAAGGCGTTTATTGGACGATTTTCTGGAGGCCCGTTGGTTATTAACATGTAAATTAAATCATCACAGCTGTTCCATTTTCAATCAGATGGAGTTTGAGGGAGGCGGGGCGCAGACGAGGACCCGGTGCACTGATTTTATTACGCACACCTTCATTAGGAGCCCTGCAGCCACGATCACCACCACCACAACAATCAACCTCCTGACACACACACACACACACACACACACACACACACACACACACACACACACAAACACTTGGAAAGGCAGGCGCACAAACAAACAGCACACTGATAATATAAAAATGTTCCCACTAACATGTAAGCTACTCCCACATAATGTGGAAGTGGTCACTCAGTGTTTAAAACCCATTTCTATTAGCTGCAAGATAACAAGAACACAAAGTCAAGCTGTAATACGTGAAAATATCGTAGTATTAATATCTAATCTGCCAAGTTGCATCTGAAAATTGTGAAGGATTTTATGTGTAATATTTCAGCTTCACCTTGTCCAGCCAGTGGTAATGTGCATGAGCTGGTGGCAAGCCCAAATGCTCACAGATCAATACATTTCCCCTGATTGTTTCACTGAGTGGCTATCTTGTCCTCTGAGCTCTTGACCCAAACATGAAAAGCAACATGCTCTCAAAGACAATGACGCCTCACTGATGGCTGTGGAAAAAAAAAAAAAAAAGCCTCGTGTCTTTAAGCAGAAAAAGCACCCGCACCCTCCTCCAGGCCCCCGGAGACGAGCAGGCAAAAGGCAGACGAACGGCTGTAACTCACAGAAATTGTCAGAAAACGTAGCAGATGATGGACTTTATCAATGATCATTTTTCTAATGCATATATATGTTTTAAAGGCCTGCGAGACGGCCAATCTCATAAAAGGAGCAGTATTTAAAAGCGCGGGGCAGTGAGACTTAGGCTGTGATGAGATATTGGTAAGCCTGTGTGGAAAGGTTAATGTTGCCCACAGAACGTGCTAATGGTCTGGATTTGACAATGGCCTGTGGGGAGTGTGGTGGAAACCTCACTGAAGCTAACTCATTGACACATAAATTGTACATTTTCAACAATTTCATTATCACCTACACCATCTTACTGTGACATATATCAATAGGGATGAAGTGGATGGTCTTATTTTTCTTGCTTTCCCCCCCTTAACTCACAGGCCTGAGAGGATATTGATCTTTCATCTTTTCAGAGGAAGAATCACATTATTGCCGATGGAGAATAAAGTGCCGCAGCCATATTGAAATTAAAGCACAGGAAGCGGTGGCATGCAGCAGTAAAGTAATGCATGTCAAAACATTAATGGCTTTTATCTTCCTAATAACTGGATCAGCTGATTTGCAACATTTTGTACATAAATAATGTACAGTGCAGTGATCAGCTAATTGAACAGAAAGGAAGTGATTACTTTGGAGGCAAAATGAATGTGCCACGCTTGAAACCTTGCACAATCTTATTATCTTCTTTTCCGCAAAATATATTAGGGGGGCTACAAAATACAGTGCTAATATACTGTCTTTGTGGATAACACTTGGAACATTGCGGGGGGTTTTTTTCTTTCTAAAAAGGCTTTTAGGGGGATTTTTGCCTTTGAAGAAGGATGTGGAAATAGTAAATCGGTGAGCAGATTGTATAGCAGAATGAGGGAGGTGAGGTTTGTCTCTGTGTTTGGCGCTGAGGAGTCAGACAGCAGCTTGTATGGGTAGTGGTGAGATAATGGATTGACCTCTAGTCTGCCCGTGCAGAGTGGCTGCATTATAGCAAAGCCAGTGTGAATAAAAGAAAAGATGGTTATTTTTAGCGCCTGATTGAAATGCTGAAGGAATCTGCCACTGGGCTCAGAGAGCAGAGTTGTGAGAGAGATAAAATTATAGTGAAAGAAAGAAAGAGAAAGAGGGAAGATGAAGGTAAAGCAAAAAAAAAAAATTAAAAAAAAATTAGAGGAGCTGAAAGAAAAAGCAGTAAGGGAACTTATGGATATGAACATTTATCATCTCAGTGCAGTTAGTGGTGCTGATGCTTACATTTACTCCAAAAAAAAAACAATAGATACAATCCCAATAGGAGATGCCTAATTTACATAAATTATATATTAATCCAGATTAATTAGCATATATATTTGAATTAGGATTTAAAGGCTTTAAGGCCTATTTTGATTATTCCACTATGACTCTAACCTCTGATCACTCTGAAAAGAGGATGTGAATTTGTATATTCAACGTTAATACACTATGCTAATAGTGGCTAATACTGATATGCAGATTTACTTAATTACTAAATGGATTTTACTCTACTTTGCCATGCTTTGCCACAGCGAGTCAAGTATGTTTGTTTTAGTTTATGTTCAAAGAGGCTTACAGGAACTCACATCCTGCAATTAATGCGAGAGGATAAACTTTGCCGGATTTTGGCTGGTTTCCCGTTTCTTTGAGACAATAAAAGCCCACCCTACATTTCCTCCTCGTCTTTATGATTATTGCCGTCCTGAAAATCATCTTCATCATCGTTCTAATTTGCCTCATTAGTTACAGTAGTTAAGGTAACGATGATCCTCCTATAATATGTCACCAACCTTATTGTGTAATCCAGAAGAGGTATACATGCCACTGTCGAGCCCTATTAGAAACAGAGAAATAATCTCTCTCTCCCTTGAATATATCAGCCTAGTAAACAGTGCAGTTTATTGGCGCAGGCTGCTGTTTTATGACTTAATCTCTTGTGGTAACGCAACTTGGCTACAGGTCATATTGGTTTATTGCCGTGGCACTAAATAATCAATAGCATGGATGTTGGGATGTTATTGAAGGCCTGTTCTGGATTGATCTACAGAAGATGCGTGAGATTTTGCCGCCTTCGAAATGACAGGTAGAATATCACACAGAAAGCCATCACAAGCTGCCGTCTTATGATCAAGTGCTTCCCAACAAGCTGCAGTCAGTTTTAGGTGTTTGAAGATGCTGTAGCCACAGAAACAAAAGAAAACTTGAAAAAGTTATATTTACAGGTACAGTTTTATGATATACTACTGCGTGCTTTGCTTCCTCCTTTGTTTTGTTTTGTTTTTTTCCCCCCACCTTTCTGCATATGTAATTACGATAATGTCAAACACCTATTTATGGTGTTTCACCCTCGTTGTTTTTCACGTGTTCCACGCTGAGGGTGTCAAGTTACTCATAAAAGGAGATGCAGGAAACGTATTTACCCCAGAAGTACTGTATGTCTCCACAATTACCAATCACTGCCACCTTTAACCCAACAGTCTAAGGATACGCACCCCTCCACATCCAGGCCCCCATCTCTTGTGTCACATGCAACATTGAATGTCTGTTATATTACATTGATCAAGGGGTGATAACTTGCAATAATTGGATGTTAAATTAAAGAGCTCTCTCCTAGTTCTTGCCATCTCAATTGTAATTGTCATTGGGTGGCAGTTATGATGATGTATGAGGGATTGTGTTTTGCGCAGTGGAGCATGACCCTGATGAGTAATGCTCCTTTTGGCTGCTTGGCATCTCTCCATTTCTCGGCCTTTGCTTTAATGTGCGCCGATTGGAATATTAAGAAGACCAACGGGTGGCGAAAGGAGAGAGGGGAGAGGAGGGAGGGTAAATATGGCTTCGAGGTTCTTGAGGAAGAGGATTAAGGAAAGCAACTTGCAAAATATATGTGTTGCTCTCTCGGTCAGCGTGTGTTTGTGCACACTGCAGTATATTCTATGTCTTACCACCCTTGAGAGTCCGTCTCTGCCTCCACAGAAGAGCTGTTTTGATTCACTGCTATCTGCTTGTCCCATGCCAAGCCTGCCATGCTGTCACCTGACCTAGGAGTGACAAAGCAGAGTCCTTACCCCTTATTATGAGAACATGAGGTCAAAGGCACAGCCGCATATGACAGACACCTCCTCACTTCCCGACCCCTGTCACTTCTCATCCATATGAACCACCACCATAGGCTCCATGTTGCAGACAAGGACACTCTACTACTCAAGTATATCATCCACAGAATTCATCCTCTGGGGCGACAACCTCTACACAAGGTCCTTTACAAAGAAAAAAAAAGAAACTCTTTATGGTATCGACAGTACAGTGCGCTTGCTAGCTGTCTTCCCACTCAGACTGTTGGATTGCTTGAGTCTGCTGTGCCGCTTTAAGCTTTTAAAAACAATTCTATTAGAAAAATGACAGTTTGGTCACAAGGGTGAAAAACTAATGTTTATTGTCACAACTAACAGTGTTGTAGAGATGTGCAATACATTGTTAACAATTCCTGTAAAAGCTAATGCATCTTTTCAATAGCTCACCAGTGTTTAACCTGTACTCCTTAGCTGATGAGCAAGCAAACAAAAATTTATTGTGGCGCTGCTATAGCTGACGACAGAGAGTTACAATTCATAAAACTGTCACCTGCTCCAGCTCAAGCTCAATAAAAAGCTTACGGAAAAGAAATGGCCCAACACCAGGGTGAAAAAAAAAAGAAAAAAAAAGACTTGTTGGAGCACGGCCAGAATCTCACATTAAAGCTCATGCATGCAGGCTAGGCTGATAGAAAAATAAACCAGTTAAAAACTACACAAACAGTCTACAAGACAAATCTAGCAGACCCATAGATAAATATACACTGCGGCAGACACGTAAACACGGCAACGCAAACATCCCGGGACATCCTTGGATACATTCACAAGCACTGTGTCTCATTCTAAATAAGCAAACAAAGGCAGAGGTAGATAGCAGATAGTGAGCTAGCAGTTCCCGTTGCAGGGGAAGACGAGGGGTGCAGCCCAAGCATTAGGGCTCACATAACTACAAGGCCTAGAGTAAATACACATGTACCTATACTTTACACACACACACATGCACACATTTTCACACATGCTCACACTTTCTAAGTTATCCTCTGGAGGCTAATACGGCAGCAAATTACCATATTCAACAGGCTCATCTCCCTCTACTCATTAACAGATAAACGATATGCCTATATTTAAAGTACTGTCACACATTAGTGTCATCATGATATGTGTGCGCGCGCGTGTTGGCGTACGTGCATCTGCATACAGTGATGCATGCCTACCACACACACATGCACACACACATGCAGAAGAGCGTGTGCGGCGGTGAGTATGTGCATCCTAACTCCACGGGATCATCCTCCATCCAGCCTCTTCCGCTTTGTGTATCCCAGTGCTGCGCTTGCTGTCAGAGTGTATGGCAATGTGTGTGTGTCTGTGTCTGTGTCTGTGTCTGTGGAGCTCCCTGGTGATGGGGAGCCAGCTCAGTGAGCTGACAGGGGGGGGGGGGGGCAACACCAGTGCAGGCGATTAGCATGAGCTTCCATGGGGCGCCGCAGTGGCTGCTGGGAGATTCCATCATAGGCATGGACCTGTCTCTTCATCGGAAAGTGACAACCCCCTGTGGCATGGCGTGCTCAGCTAGTCGATTCCATGAACCAGCTGCATCTGAATCTCCAGAGTACAGATACATTCTCCTACCTTCATCTCCATCATCAACATAATCACAATCCTCCTCTTCCTCTCCTTCATCTTCTTCTACATCCTGACCATTAATTGCTGTATCTTCATCACCGTCTTGATTACTTCAGTGGCTGATATTATCACAGTGTGATTATCATCAGTGTCGACGCTGCTGCTCACCAAACAGATGTTATCGGCTTGACAATAAACACAAAAAGTGATGTTCACCCTCATTAGCATAGATCATAGCAATTCACTGTATACTGTTAAACCTAAGCTAACCTTCTTATGGGCTCCAACAGGAGACAGTTACCTTATGATTCAGCAAAGTCAGTGTTAGTGCTCATAAGCAGTTTATTTGATCAGCGATGACACCTACCCTGAGGATCTTAGCTGTCTTACTTGTCTTGGTCTGAATGCACTCAAGACTGACAGGTGCAGCTTGATGTAAAGCTTGTTCAGAGGGTGCGATAGATTTGACTGGTCTTGTGTATTCAGGTTGGTTGATACAGAGACATTCACGTCTGAATGCTCTGACCAGTAAAGTACACAGTATGTTGGCCCCCAAAGGTTCAGGAGCTGTACAACTCCTGTCTCCTCTTCATCTTCTCCCCCCTCCGCTTCTTCTTCTTCCTCTGCTTCATCCTTCCAGCCTGTCAATTCAGGGAACAGGATGGCCTGACACAACCTATTTCATTGGGATGCTTTGTCAAGCATCAGATAGCTGGTGGCTGTAATGTGGGTGTATTGCAGTCTTTACTTGTAACACCCACAGAGGTTACCCAAAAGGTGATCATGAGCTGAATAGATGCGGATCCCAACTTTTTCTTTTCATACAAAACCCAAAGACTGTCTTTATCTGTGTCATCTTTGTTTTAAACTCCTCCAAATCCAAAGCAAAACTTTTTTTCCAGGGATGTAATATAGCCAAACCTAAAGCTTTCACTATTCAGAAAACTTCTTAAAATAATATTATATTGTCAACAAATCCCTTAAAAAAGACAAAAAACCAACAGTGCGTTCATCTGTTTCTCAGCACTTTCTGACTTCTTCCCCCTATCTCTGACACTCATCCCCAAACCCATTTGTTCCTACTAACCCAACTCTGCATTGTCGTTTTCTTTTATTTTTCTTTTTTCTATTTTCTTTTTTTTTTTTAGCAAAGGCTACTTAAACAGAGGTTAATAGTGTATTTACTGTGGACTATTTTCAGTGGCGAATTAGAGTGTTTAGAGCAATAGGACAGTGTATGTGGGAATGACTACAATGAATACTAATGATGTGGTCCATTGTTTTTGTATTTAATAGTTTCTGGTGAACAATTTAGGTCTATGGCCAAGCTATGTCAGGCTTTAACTGCATTGGCAATGCTTGTTAGTTGGATCAGTTCATTGGTGGATGTGGTCCTTTTGTGGGTTTTTTGACCATGAGAAAAATGTAGAGTATGACCAGACTGATCGTTTAAAGGTTATTTGGTGAGTTTTTTCCTTGACTTCTATGAGAGCTTGGGCTGGGTCAGCCTGTTAAACCCACTGACACATTGTATGTAATAATGGTCTATTCAAATAAACTTGACTTGACTTGGTTTACTGCATAATTTAACTGGCTGAGGTATCATAACATTTGAAATCAATGCCAACCATAAATGATTCAGAATGTTGAAGATTCAGTGGTAGAAGAGCAGGATGCATGCAAGAATTGCATGGATGACATAATCATGTTAATCTCTCTTTACATTGTATTCTGTTTGATATCTGGTGAGATTTTTCTCTCTCACTCTCTGGGCTCTCCTCGGGGCCTTCTGCTCATCGGGAGCTCGGGCCTTTGATTATTTCTTTGTTTTTCATTATGATACTCCTTGTACTCTTTAGCTTTCCTCCAGGTACGCTACCCAGCTATGATCACCCGTAGAACGAGTGATATGCGCAGGGGCTCAAATGTCTGAAAGAATATACAGCAATGTCTCTTTGGAAGGTGTAGCACAAAAAAACTATTTATTGCATTATTTATGCTGCTTTAGTAGTTTTCTTTTGTGCTTCATTTTCATGTTTCATAGTCTGTTAGGATGACCAGCCTTCCCCTGTGAACACTGATGCGGCACAGCCTTTCACACTACATTGATAATCCTCTGCATTATCAAGTGTAGACATTGTATTGTTTCATGAAATGAAGACAAAGCACCAACTATACCCAAAAAACTATTTATAGCAAGTTTTTATTTGACATGGTCTGCTGCTGCTGCTGCTGCTGGTCTGCCACATTGAAATATATATATTCCATTGTTAAATGCCATTGAGTCTATTATTAAATTATTCAGTTCAATTGTACATGACACATGTAAGCATACATTTTAATTAAATAATTGTGTAATTAATATTGCATTAGTGTGTTAATGGAACCATTGCATTCAAAGACGGGAGCACTCTGCCTATAGGGACACTCATTTTAATACAGTTGGAGCGAAACTTATTTGGGAAATAAAATCTGCCTCATATAAACTTGTCGTGTTTGACTGAAGGGTTGCTTCATGCTATGTTTCTGCCTCATTGATATTGATTCCCAGTGGGAGAGATGTGTGTGTTTCTCCGTCTGTGGTGCACATTTCAAACACTGAACCCCCCCACCCCCAACCCACCCACACACCCTGACACACACACACACACACACACACACATGCACAAGCTTTCTGACAGGCCCTCAATTTTTTTTTTCCCTTTTTTCAAATCATGAGTAAAAATTTGGGTGTTTAAAACATTTATGACTGATTAGCAGAGAACGTATCCCTTTTAAAGCCTTTCATGTATAAATCATGTGTATTTTGATTTGAAGGGGCCGCTTCTGCGTTATTGATGAGGCGCTCGACTCTAATCAATTAGTAATTGGAGCACAGCTTTTAAATAATGTATTTATTAGGCCTTGTGATGTGTTTAATGGCAGCCCCTTGCAGTGCAAATACGTCTCAAGTGCCCTAATGAGTCTTTTATGGGCCAGCCCAGGGAAAATGGCACATCTCACTCTGTGACATTACTGTGCAATATGCCTTGTTTACACTGAACTGGCGAGTCAGAAAACCAATGCATAGAAGTCCTTACAAATTGTTATCGTGGTTATTATGCTCATCTCCATGTGCCCTATGGAAAGAAGTTGAATTCATGTTTTTGTTTTGTCTCATCAGCTTGTTTTCTCTGCACTGACTCTCTCTGTAACTGATAACTTGTGTGGTCTTCCAACTTGCCAGTTAGTAACCTCATGTAATAATCAGCAGTATTTATTGCCACAAAGAAAACAGCAACCAGTGCAAAACACTCCTGCTAAACTCAAACAGTTTAATGGTGTCACAACACATTATTGTGGTGCATTCCGAGCCTTTAAACGTTCCTCATACCGTGGAAATTTCCTTGTGAGATAATTACCCTGCACATCACTAGCGAACCACCTGTGTGGAAGAAGCTCACCACCTGCCTGAGGACAAACCCCTGGTGAAGGCCTGAGCTGTTTAGCCAAAGTCTATATCACCAGCCAGGTTATGCACACCATCCATCATCGTCAGCCCGACTGTGTTTGTGGTCTGTCAGCAGTGTGTGTATGTGTGCACGTGCGTGTGTGCACATGTGCATGTGCGTGTGGGAGAGTGGAGTATTGTTGGAGAGCTGTTGCTCTCCTGGCAGGGGTGGGTTTTAATTGGAACACCCAGTGAGTGGTATGAGTGCCGGTGTCACGGTGAAAACTCCACAGACAGGCCCACACTGATTCACTCATATGGTGAGCTACAGTCTCCTGAGGGGCTGCAGATTATAAAGGCATTCGCAACTTTAAATACCCATGCATCACATCCCCTGACTGACTGTGCATGTGCGTTTGTGTGTGTGCGTGTGTCACATATGTCTGTATTTATGTACCTACCTCTGCTTGTTCCGTCTTTCTTCCTTGAGGATCTGTCAAATAGATTCTCATTGCCCACACTGATATGACAACGAGACTGTTTAAACATTAGTGTATTTTTGTTTTGACTTGAGATTACAATCAGCATGCAGAGGTGTGACAGTAGACACTCTGGCTGCTGAGTGTATATGTGTGAGTCTTGTGTCAATAATGCATGCATATGAATATGTTTACCCCAACAAATCACTTGGCTGTTGCTCTGGGGTTTTATCCTGACTTTGCACGTGTGTGTGTGTGTGTGTGTGTGTGTATGTGTGTGTGTGTATGTTATAAGAATCCACAGTTGACACAAATATCACTTATCAAATGTAATCCATCCTTATCTTTTTCCATCCTTGTCCCTGTCCAAATACCTGGAGTGATCGTTCTTCTTTCCATCTCCCTTCTTCTAATACTTTGAGCTGTGTACTTCTGAGTCATATTTATCCACCATTATTACAATTCCCTCGCAGTAAGTCTGTTACTTTTTTCTGTTTTTCTCCTGGTGTTTCTGTCTCATTTGAATTCAACTTGCACCGCGCCCTCCCCGCTCTCTCTTCCACACAATTTATATACACATGCAACCCCGCATGCATTCACAAACATACACGCGCGCACACACAGTTATACACACAAGCACAAGCCCTCCCCCACAAGAGAAACCTAACGCACACACACACACACACACGCTCAATGTTTCAGCGGGAGTGGTGCCTGACAGGAACAAGTGACAGCTCCCTAATTACCTCCTCACTGTAGACGCTGACGCTGCCTGAGACGCACTGCTCATTTTCCTCTTTCTCCTTCCTCCCTCTTTCCTTCCCTCTATCCCTCCCCTCTCTCTCTCTCTCTCGCTCTCATTCACCCACCCTTCGATTCCCTTTCTTCCTACCCACCTCCTCTCCTATCTCCCCTGTGGTGAATTATGCATGTCCAGGAACTCCCAATCTGCATTCACACCAGCCCTGCCGAGACCAACCACCTATATGTTCCCTTCATCTGTCCTTCTCTTCCCTCTTCCTACACATTTCCACTCACTTATCTTCTCTGCCGTGGAGAGTGACACTCCTATCTGATAACATAGTCATATAAATGGAGAATTGTTGAAGAAATAGTGTTCCTCGATCAATAAACACTTTTGAACATTGCATGTGGCTATTATAAAGGTGAAAGGCTAGGGGGCGTTGTGGTCAGAATTAGCTCTCCTCGTTGCAGGCCACTGGGACCGGCTTCCCCCCCAAGGTGTCCAAGTTTGAAGGAAGGAGAGGGCCCGGGGAGGCAGTCTGGGATCTCCGGAGAATGATAACATTCACTCTGGAGTCCCACCACACAACAGCGGCCCCTGTTCCCCGCACTATACCTCCACCCCACCCTGGGTGTCAGCTCAAAGGCCCAGATTGCATTTCCAGTTGACGCCTGCTGGCCCCACAGGCATGTTTTGTTCTAATAGAAAATGGAACCCTTGCATCCCCCCCCCCCCCGCTCGTCCACTCTCACAGTGTGATTGTCCACTGGGAGCCAGTGCACAAACACCAATGCTATCTAATCATGAGACGGGGAATAGGAAGGAAAAGCTAGGATAAGAAGTAAGGTGGGGAGAGGAGGATATGGGAGGAGGACGACGAGAAGGAGGCGAGCCAGTTGGAAAGGAAAGATGGAGCGCTAACATGGAAAAAAAAAAGAGATGGAGGGCAGGAGAGCCAGAGAGAGAGAGAGCGAGAGAGAGAGAGAGAGAGTAGAAGAGGAGAGAAACAATCCTAAGAGAGAAGTGGAGGCAGGATAGTACATAGAAGGAACAGAGAGGAAGCACACGAGGGGTGAAGCAGAGGTGTCGGTGGCATGTAGGCAGCTGATAGAGTGTCACTGACAGGCGTCACTCAGGGGGAAAGAGTTGCCAGGGTGCTGGCTAGATGAGCCACGGCAAACATTGTAGTTCCTCCTCTGCACAGCGCTGTACACAGGCTTCAGTCACTATATTGTTATGAAACAGTGATGGACTGAATGTACTGTCACTTTAATCTGGACTGGACTTCTGGATGCTCCCACTCAGCTAACAGTAATCCATGTATTGAAACGGCTCCTTTTGCTTTAGTCATATCATGGTATTAGCTGTGGAGTGAAGCGAAAATACAACAAAAAGGTACAAAAGAGCCACAACAATAAAACTACAAAGTAGAATCTGCAATTAAAAGATGTTATATTAGTGTTAGTTTCCGTTTTTCAGACAGTTCGTACGGTCACCTTTGGCTGAATTGCTTTATAAACTAATACTGTGTGATGATAAAAACGATTGTGCTTGTAACCTGTTTCACCATTTTCCCCTAAAAGCAGCAGTTTCCACCTGCCTTTGTCAGCACTGAGAGGATTATGCTACTGTGACTGTATGGATTATCATATAGTAACACAACAGCTTTTTAAAGCAAACACCGCTCTACACAAATCTCATGATATTCGACATCAGCTTCTCTTTCTTGCCATTTCTCTGTACCTTTTATATCAGGTGGTTTGAACTTGAGGCTAATAGATATTCTTGTGGCGTAAAATGTGTTCTTTATTAATGAATATAAGTGGTAGGACCGATTCAGCGGTGAAGTGAGGCTTTAGAGCAATTTAGTAGTTTTGAAAAGCTTTTTTAATGATCAAGAGGGATGACTGTTTCTCCTCTTTGAAAGAGTAGTTATTAACTCTGCCAAGTAGCACAACAGAACACTTAGTCCAACACCAGTGTTTGTGCTGGCTCCAGTGAATGCTGTGACTCATAAAGGTTGCTTTATAATTCCTGCCCTGCCAGTGGAGCCGTTCTTTAACCTATTTTAGTTATAGTCAAACTAATTATTTAACAGCAAGAAGTCTGCTCCGAAACTGAATCAGCAAGCATTTTCAAAAAGCAGTGTCCTCACAAAACATCACTCCTGAGGAAATAGAAAGATTTTTTAAGTCAGAATATATGTGTGAATCAAGATTTCTTAAACAGACACTCGAATACTATTAAAATGAAGATGTGCATCATAGAAATCAAATCTACCACCTCTTAGAATACAGTTTACTAACCAGTGAGCAAGCTGAGACTGAGATGGAGAGTGTGAAAGTCTGCAATCAGTATCACCCACAAAAACCAAAAAATAATTATATATGCTATATCATACATCATTATCACAATATGGTTACAAGCAGCTGCACGTTAAAAAGTATCTCTTACAAATAAACATGAAATGGGGGAGAGGGGGGCGGGGGGGGGGGAAGCATCGCTGTGTTTTTTTCCTGGATGAATTTAAAACTGCAGCCTGATCGCCTCACGTATTTAAAACATTCCTCACAGGCAAGGAACGTAATTCTTTACAGCTGAAATATGAGGCTTAATGCTTGACTTTGCAGTTGTAGTTACTGCAGCTATCTGTGCTTTTAAAAAATATAGTTTAATGTGACAGTTACCCAGTGGTGAAGGAAGTATTTACATCTTCCACTTAATGATAAGTAGAAAAAGAAGTCCTGCACTGAAATGTTGGTTATGTAAAAAAAGGAAAATTGACTTAAAAGTAAAAGTACTAATAAAATAGCCCATGTGAGTGTCATAATATTATTAGTTGTAAGTGTTTGAGGAATAACTAATTAAATATTAAATAAAATAAAAATTTTCATATATATATATATATTTTTTCATAATATTTTATATTCTAAAAGCTCATCATATTTTTTGTATATAAAATATTAAATTGCAAAATGTAATGGAGTAAAAAGTATAATAGGCCCTATTTCCCTCTAAAATTAAGTAAAAAGTAGCATGAAATGAACATAATAAAATGAGTTCCTCAAATTTACTAAAGTTCTGTGCTTGTATAAATACCTTATTACAATACAGAGTAAAGAGGTAGTGAAAACAAATTATTTTACTGATTAATGTTGGCAATAGACAAAAAAATTATTAAAACTCCAGTTCAGTTTTGACAACATTTTATATTTATGAAAAACTGAGTCACTTGTAGTCTCTGGAAAATACAATCCCTCCCTTCTTCTGGCCGATGCAGGCAGCTCTTGAAACCAGTAA
The DNA here is from genome assembly GCF_002260705.1 of Seriola dumerili. Lineage (NCBI taxonomy): Eukaryota > Metazoa > Chordata > Actinopteri > Carangiformes > Carangidae > Seriola > Seriola dumerili. Next base: position 5,070,003 of record NW_019174272.1, on the reverse strand, counting down.
AAATAAAATCTGTGAACATCATGAATGAGTCTAGAAGTACCTGAACGACCAGCAGAGGGGCCACCGCTCTGTGAGACACCGGCTCCTCTGTCTGCCTCCAGATAGGAGAACTCATTTCGGAGTTTGTGCTTAAGGGCCATTGAGGTCCTGGAGAATGACTGTTCCTCTTGGAGCGAGAGCAGAAGGAGAGAGGAGGGGAGGGTCAGGAAGAAGCAAGCCGAGTGGCTGTAATGGCTTTTCAGGGTAAATTAAGACGCAGGGAGCTGTTTGGGTCTGCCTCTGCGGAGTGGTGACCCTTATTCACACAGGTCGTCAAAGCCTCCTCACCACCTCACACTCGTCACAATAGTTTCTCCTCCCAATCAGCTTCAGAGCAGCGTTTATCTGACTGCCACTGCCCATGATTTATTACCCCAGTCCCTGCCACTGGGGCTGAGTGTCATCAGGCCTCTGCCACTCTGCAAAGTCACTACAAGGCCCTAGTTTCTCACCCAGACCTCTTGTTGGGCCTCAGCTGTCTGTGGCGTGCTAACCTGCTACGGGAAAGTATTGCTGGTCACATAGCAATGTATGGGGGTAATGGTTTGTCAGAATCTCTCATGGTCACTTTTGTTTGATTGTAACGGACTTGTACAGTAACATGGAGGGCACTCTCTCTCTCTGAACACACTCACACACTCACAGGTACTGCTGAGGTATGTTCAGTCTATCTCTCTCCTTCTTTCTTGTGGTGGGTCTTGTAAAGAGGTCAGAGTCCTGTTGTTCATTAATTCTGCTGGCTGTACATCATCATGGGTAATAACCACACATATAAACACACTGATTGTGTCTGCTCCCTACATTCTCATACATGTTTATTCATTTACTTTTGTGATAAACACTCTTCGGTATCACATTCATTTCCCGTATACAGTATTTATTTACATACACGACACACTGAATAGCATGCTCCTTTAGTTTCAGGCCTTAATAAGTATCAACACTGGGGTGATATGTAGCAATAATAGATTATGAGGTGAAAGGTGACAGCGTACCCTCATCTGGATCGCCCACATTGCATTCTGCTGATTGGAAATGAAATGAGGTTAGATCCAGACTGACATTTTCCATTTCTCTAAAGTTGCCGTCACTTTGTGCTAATGTGCTGCCCTATTCATATCTGCAGCTCAACCTTTTATTGTGCTGGAACAAATTCTGCTGTGATGCCTGAAATTGCAGCATGAGAAAATTACAGTGCAGGGGGGGGAAGAAATGAGTGAGGACTTAAGCACGGGTGAAGAAGCGTTACGCTGTTGCTAATTACTGCCTCATTAGCAGCAGTGCTTAGCCATGTGGACAATAGCAGCAGAACAGCTGATAAAAACACATGCAGAGGCTACAGTTGAAAGAACAGTGCTGTGTTTTATGTCTTCATCGACTCACCATACATTTTAGTGCAGGGACGTCCAAAGCACTGGGGATGAAGTTGGTAATTAAAGCAGCCAGTATGGTGTGATGACAGATATTCAGGTTTTTTTTTTTTTTTTTTTTGGTGCACTAGATGCTGCAGTAGTTGCAGCGGTGGATCAGTGCGTTACGCTGTTAAAAAATGCCCAAACTGAACAGCCGCAGCCTATTACACACCTTCATCCCCACACCTACACCTTCTGCCTCCACCCTTTCCTCCCTCCCAACCCCCAGGCCTCCAGATGTTGCTGTCACCCCTGTTCTGCGGAGGCGCTGCAGTGTGGAACTGCCTGAAGTGATGACAATAAACACCTCCGCCATAACCTGGGCCTCTGCATTTGCATATTTGCCTGGTTTAATTTGAGGGGGAAGTATGCAAATGTATGCAAAATGAAATCCATCTCCTAATGACATGAGACGATTAAACAATTTTTATGCTTAAATATTCTGTTTAATGAAATCAAACGGGCCCACGCGCCGCGACAAATTTGCAGAGGCATGGGCAAAATTAGAGGATATCACAAAAAAAAGAGAACTAGGAAGAGAGGGAAGAGAGGGGAGGGGAGGGAAGGGAGGAGGAAATGCCTGTGGTTGCATGACAGCTTTTTAAAGTGTCCCTCACAAGAAAAAAAAAAATCAGTAAGCTCCTGAATTCAAATAAGATTTCTATAACAATTATAAAATCTGTCAGTTCCCCCTTTTCATACACCCACTTTCTCAGTTGAAAGAACAGTGGGTGATGAGGTGCAAAATGTACTTCTAAAATGTTCTAAAATAATATCTATATCTGTAATGATGTATTTTCGAGTTATTACAAAAAAGCCTCACCATTTTCTTGCAGATGGCGTTGAACTTGGAGGTGGTGCATTAACTCGCTGTTTAGAGAGCTAATATTCTATTTCAACCCGGCCTCTCTTTACCTTAGCTCAGGAATTATGCTACTTCTGTTAATACACGGCTTAACAAATAGGAAAATAAAATAATTTCCTTGTCCAAGTCAGAGCCTGAAGACACGATCACCCAGGAACAGAATACATAACGAAGGAGACAGCACTGTGATTAAAGTTGGAAACAGAGGGAGAGAGAGAGAGAGAGTAATATGTGACTGCTTAATTGTGGCTTTGCAGGGAGCTGGTGACTAATGGCCTTTCCACAGAGCTGTTCAAGCCATGAGCTGCGCATTAATATAAAGGGGGTTATTATTATGTTTTAGCTTCAGACCTGATTAATCACATGGATTTACTTCCAGCTCAACACCTTATATAGGAAGCCATGCTGCTGTTAGGCAACCATCAAGCTCATGATGTAGGTGCTCACACCTTCTTTGAAATGCAAATGTTGGACAAGATGCACTGTATGTGGTTAAAGCAGGTTAGACTGTCAGATGGAAGTGATTCCCACAGGCAGAGAACCCAAAGCTATAATCATGTCTGTGAAACAGAAAATAAGGCAGCGTATACTGGATTTGACCTCGCATTTGAAGGATGTACAGTATTCAGAGATCATTATTGGAGCAGGAGGGGTAAATATGAGTGATGGTGATGGTGGTAGTGTACAAGTGTACAGGAGAGCTGGAGTGGGTGACAGCTGGAGACACAGTATGAATGGGGCGCTGGTTGGCTAGGCTCAGTTAGCCTCCGCACGGCCAAAGAGCAGCAAAGGCCTTGGTTGGACCCCAAGGCTGTGAGGGATTTCTTCAGCCTGATGCTTTGTTGCCTCCTAATCCTGTTGGCTTATACATTATCCCTGCCTTCCCTCCGACAGCAGGCTAATAGAGGAAAGGAGCCGGAGCTCTCCTCATGGCACGCTTCTCTCTCCAAACACAGAGTACTGTGTGTGTGCGTGCAAACTGTTGATTACTGTTAGTACAGATGTTAAAGTGGACACAGACTGAGAGATAGAGAGAGAGTGAGAGAGAGAGGGAGAGTCACACACACAGAGATACGCATGCACGTACACACATACACAGTTAACTGAAGTGTTGGGGGTGGGGTGGGGGGGTGAAGCAATGGAGAGAAGCTGAGCTTGTTGTAGCGCATCGATCGATTTCAGGCTCCTCCGACAAGATCCTCTACTCTTATACCTTAGAGCTCAAGATGATGCAGTGTGTATGTGTGCGTGTGTGTAGGTGTGTGTGCATGTGTGTGTGTGTGAGGGGAGTGGGGGGGGGTTAAGGTGGTTGGGGGTTGAGGTGGGGGGCAGTTGCTCTTGTTGCATGCTCCATGACACCCTGCCAACAGTTATAACAATGCCATGATGTCAGATGCACAGGGACACGACAGACCTGAGAACACAGTCTGTCTATGTCTGTGTGTATGTCTGTGTGTGTGTGCATTTGTATAGGTGTGTGTGTGGTAAGCTTGTGCATGTGTTGCTAGGTTTGCAGTCTGTGCATGTGCAGGAATACCAGCATGGGTATGTTTATGTGTGTGTGTCCCTATTTGTTTCATGTACTGTGTGTGTGTGTGTGTGTGTGTGTGTGTGTGTGTGTGTGTGTGTGTGTGTGTGTGTGTGTGTGTGAATGGCTTTATATTCTGTACATCTGGATACACGTGTTAATATTGGGGATTTGAGGTTGGGTGCAAGGGGAGCTGGAAGAGGTGGGGAACTGGATTATTAACCCTTAACATGGAGCTTGATGTGGTTTGCTAAAATTATGGCGCGGGGGGATTTATGTGATCCCCATAATCCCGCGGGCCTTGATGCTCCAAATCCATTGTCATGCTTCACTTTTACAGAGGGAAATTTCCATGACTTCAGCTCCCCACTTAGATTGCACTTTGCATAACCACAATCACACACACATAGCTGCCATCCATTCAACATTCCTGTCTGAATACCCCGGCATCACATTTCACAGGGCAGGCCTTTGATGTTATTACACTCCTTTATTTGTGGTTCATGTGCTTATATCAGTGGGCTGATTATATGCAATGCCCAATGCGCTAAATGGAGGAGTGAGTGAATGAAGGGGGAAATGAAAACACCTTGTAATGAGACTTGTGTCCCTTTTTTTATTGAAACTAGGCAGGTGATAATATGACGGTTAAGTCGAAGGGCAATTTTGATGTTTGTTTTCAGAACCAAAAAAAAAAATCATTTCAGACAGTGAATCCTGTATATTGAGATTAATTAATATCAGTTAGTACGACTTTAAGATGACCTTACCAGAGGCATCAGGTGTGCTGTTAGTGTGAAATGTAAAAAGTCAAGTCAAGATCGAATTGACAAAGGGGTGTGTGATTGAGAAATATTTTCCATTTGCTTCAGATATTTGAGCATTTAACGGTTTCTCATCACATTTGCATGAACATATGCGTTCTGTCTTTGAAATGAATTTCTGCGAACGTGTCAGGAAGTTAATTAGCTCTGTGTGTTTGTATGTCATTGAGTGTGCATGTGCATTTGTACTTGCATGTGTGCATGTGTGCAACGCCAAGAGAAGACAAACACCCCCCAACGCCAAGAGAAGACAAAGTCACAATCATATTTGTCACAGCTGGGGGTAAATGTGACTTGCTAAGTCATTCTTATTGTTGTATTTTCTTCTAAGTAGAAGGCTTAAGCATCTTTCCATTCCTCACCCTCTCTCTGCTCTCTTTCCCTGTGGCACATTTCCTCTACCAAACTTTCTCCATCCCCTCACCGCTTTCTCTCAAACTCTCTTCCCCTCTCCCTTCGCTGCGGGATGGTCATTTAATCCATCTAACCAGCTGGAAAGATAAATATTCCTTAGTGGAGTGTGAGGCCCCTGCCTCTCTACTCACGCAGACCGGAGATGAGGGGAAAGACTCCCTCTCTGCAGAGCTAAGACGCCCGAATGCCTTAATAAAGTCTTCCACTCAACCAGACACTGACATGAAGATAGCTGCAAAGAGTCCAACGCTTCATATAGGCTTTCTCCTTTTATTTAGAAAAAGTTCAATCTTTCTGTTCAGTTGACTCAGTTTGTGCGATGGTTATCTTTTTGAGATTGAAAGTATTTGTTGGTGGTTTAGAGGTTTCAGTGTAAAGGAAAATGAGAGAGGGGAATGTTTTCTGGTCTAAAATTAGCATACTGTCCTAAATTCCTAACAAAAAGCCCATATGGTTAAGACTTGTACGACTTCTTATATAGCCCAGGACCTCCATCATCCCTATAGCGTGTAGATTTTCCAGGCTGTATTTGGCTGATTATCCCTGCAGGAGAAAGTGGATGGGTTCCTGAGGCTGACTCATGGTTTCTGTTTGGAGAGGTCCAGTCCATTGCAGGCTGGCCCGACTGGAACCTGTGTTTACACAGCCTCTCAGGCCAGACTGGGAGGCCCTATTTTCACACCCAGGTGCTTTCCAAAGAAAACCTCCAGCAGAGGCCCCTCGCCTAAGGTACACCACACTGAAAACCATACATACCGCCTCATGTTCCTGCTGTCGTGTCGCATGCTTCAGCTGCACACTTATTATGATAATACAGAAACTCAGTATGGGACATTATGGCAAAAGCACCGCATGGCAAGGTAGACGTAATATTTTTTTTCTGCTCGCATGGATAGTGAGTGCACGATAGCAAATATTCTCTGTATCTTATCTTGGCATTACTCACTGCAGGGGAATTTGGTTTCTCTGTGTGTGTTATTTGGTTGAGGGAGCTTGAAAAATTGGTATTCTAGAGGCTGTTAACTCTTCAGACAGCTTCACTGCTGGAATGAGTCAGCATGACCCTCTTCGCCTGTTTAGGAGTGTCAGACCTTAGCTTTCAGGGAGATGTTCAGCACAGGGTCAACCCCAGAGGAAGGATGCTGCAGAGATGCAGAGGCAAGAGGCTGAACCGAGCGATGGCGGGAATCCAGAAGATGAAAAGCACTTTGCCAACAGCAAACACAAAAACACATTGTTAAAATACTGTATGCACTCTTGTCAAGGTAAGGAAACAGTCACTCACCGCAGACAGATATAAACGCATGGAGACAGCTGCACATATGCAGTTACACGCACGCACACACACACACACACATACACACATACACAGGCTGCACCTGAAAATATCACTCCAAAGCTCCTTTTCAGAGTAAAAAAGGCTATGCATATATGTATATAATAATTACATTCCATATATCTTCCAAAATCCCATTTCCATCAGTGGTAATTCTGCTGCACAGGAGTAATGGGTGTATTATACAGTTATGACAGGCCCAGCTCCCTCCCTATCCCCTCCCCATCATCCGGTATACAGCCCCCCCCCCCCCGTCCCTTCCCTCCCTCCTAGTTCAGTCAGACTGCTGAACAATCAAAGTAAAGAGTAAAAATATGCAAAATGAGGGATTTTTCACTTTGAGTCTGTGGAATGACTGAGACAACGACGTGAGGGGAGGATGGGTAAAGGAAGAGCTCACCTCTCTGAAAAAAGACAGTCTACAGGATTGTGGAGCCTTGCTTTTAGTTTGAGAAGAGCGTGTGAGCATTGTTCACTTTTTCACTTCTTCTTCCCCTGAAAACTGCCACCACACGCGCGTGCTGCCTGGCTCTGATGTTACATGACCTGTTATAAGACACTGATCGTGTTCCCGTGAACCTTGCTTTAAAAGCATGATAGGCCTTGGAGAGCGCACAGCGAGGAGGAATGAATAAATGAGTGTATAAATGACTAGGCCAGTGATTGAGTGAAGAAATTATTGAGCTGGTAAATGAACAAATGTTTGAGCGAGCAAGCGAGTGAACGGCTGGGACATTGAGTATGTGTCTGACTGAGTAACCGAGCCAGTCTGAGAGCCACACACACTAGAGGCAATCCAAACAAACAGCTCTAAGTGCTGCAGTGTTCGCTGAGGGACCAGGGAAAAGCCCCATCAGCCCAATGAATGAGAGCATTCTGCCCCCTCGCAGCCTGTTATTAAAATCAATTAATGACAGGGAGGGAGGCCCCTGTAAAAGCTGACTTGTTGGGCTCTAGGGGTCTTTTGCGACACGTTGCCTTTCTGGATCACTTGTGCCATATGGAACCTCCCCTCTCGTGGCACATAACTCACTTTTATGAGGGCTTCATTGGCTAATGATGGAATAGTGCACGAGCACTGAGCATGGGAGTGTTCCTGTCCCCACAACTGTCACTCCCTCTGCTGTCGTTGTCTCTGTCACTCTGATCTCAGCTGAGACACTGTTGCCATCAGAGAGTATGTCTCTGACAAGAGGTGAGAGAGAGAGAGATGGGTAAAAAGGAGCAAACAGGTTTTTTTTTTGTTGTTGTTGTTTTTTTTGTTTTTTTCCTACAGCACATTTACCGTTTGTTTAGACACAGCAGACAGAATGACAGAGAACATCCAGGCTTAGCATGACAAAATAAACTGTGACTCAAGCAGGATCATGTTGTGTAGTAACAAAGCTTAAGAATCTAAAACATCTTTTACCTGCCTGCTTGTTGTTTAATACGTCTGTTTTCAACACCTACAGATATATCACATACATTAACACAGATATATCATTCCGGGGGACGCACGTTGATACACACAAACTATCTCCAACAAATAGTTTCTGAATCTTGGTCCAGCTTCAGGCCAGACAGGCTCAATTGAAGAAGAGATTGGCCATTATAGAGAGGCGGCGTTGCTCTGCTGGAGGACGGAGGCGGCCCATTTACCCGCACTGAAGGAACCCCGCACTCATTTTCAGCACAATCCCACGGGGCGAAGGAAAAGGAGACAAAGTTTCTTGGATCTCTTATGTTTTCACAAGAGTGGTCTGCGGGAAATTGCTCTGTTTTGCCGTTTTGTCTGAAGCGCTGGGTATGTTTTACAGTTTCACTCTGTAATCAAAGGTGTTAACACCCTCCTCCTCCACCATCTGGTGGTCTCAGCTCAGCGTTTACAGTCACACCTCGGTCACACGCGCCGCAGACATGCTCACTGGGCAATTTCTCAGGGATCACTAACAAGGGGATGCCTTCTCCTTAGAGATGAGTTGAGCTGACCCATCAATTACTTTCCTTGTGGAAGAACTTAACATGATAATAATTATGATAATGATGTGACATTGTGATAATGACATGATAAGGAAGTGTAAGATGAATCTGCCCCCTGTGCAGTAAGCGCTTATCATGTCAGCAGAGGAGGAACTAGACCTGACAAGAGATGCATTTAGTGCCTGTAGGTAAAGAAGTGCTTGGGTATGTGTCAGATGTATGCAGCAGTTATGAAAGTGCCACATGTATGCATCTTGTAGAGTTGACATGCTCAAACACCTCATCAGGTGAGTGAATACTTTCATACCAGTTGTCATTCTCAGTGCCAGGTTTTTGACATTTATTCTATAACCAAAGAGTTTCCTCTAACAGATTGTTTAAAGTGTTAAGTGAATGCTTTTTTTTTTTTTTTTTTCCTAATATGCAGTACTTCTATATGCAACACTTCCCTCTATTCATTTCACCTCAGCTCCAATACCTTGGGGCTGTTTCAGTGATTCTTGTGTTGATGTGTCAAAGCTCAGCTAGAACTTCATATTTCTTCCCAGTTTGCCCGGCAGACGCCTCCATCAGAGTGAAACCTCGTGTCTTCAGCCACCAGGAGGAGAGCAGCGGAGGGAAAGTCCCCTCTTGTGCCAGCAGGGCAGGCAGTAAGTTCACCACCCAGTAATTCAATACCGGCAAAGCTGAACATGTTCATAACATTTTCATGTAATGTCTCTGCCCTTCACTCTCTATGAGTTTATTGTATGTGCAAATCTCTTTTTTTTCACTCACCTGTGGGAGGCTTAAGAGGCCAGGATGTTCATATACGGTCCAGTTTGGAATGATCAATATGAGCACAACTTCAAGATTAAGTCTGGGTTTATTAGTCGTCCTTTCACTCTTGCCATTGTTTTGTCTGTCTGCTGTGATTTAACATACAAGGTAAAGAGAAGTGTAGCTTAGTATCTAAGTGTTTAACCTGCTCCACACCTTTGGAAGTGAGGGATTGCTGAGTGCTCTGCACCCCTTCGTCTCAGTACAGTATGTGCAGCAGCAGCTCAGCCAGCTCATATTGATAGATGTTGTCCAAATGTAAAGAGAACAGGAATGATTCTGCTGGGAGTGCGGGGAGACTGAAAAGAATCTGAAGACCTTCCAGGAGAACAAATGTGCGGTGGATTTAGAAAAGCCCAGTGGTTTTACACTGTATATATATGGGGGGGGGGGGGCAGAGGCTTATTAAGGTGAGAAAAAAAGACCAATATTTGACACCAGGAATTCCTGAAAGAGCTAAACATTAATTTAAAGACATGGGTATGAGCTGATCAAACCACAAAGAGGCATTTTGTCATTCTCATTCTGATTTGTAGTCGATGGCACTTAAGTTGAAAATGCTGCTGAATACTTCATCATCCATATGCCAAATACACCATTTTTCATTTCTTGTTAATTCCCTTTCCAAAGCCTCCTTCTATTCCCTCCACCCCTCCTAATCTGGCTATAAAGGTCAGTTTAGCATAATGACATCATACAGACGAGCATGGGCAAACCTAGATTACTAAATCTGACTCTAATGTGGCTTTTCAGATGAAACAGCATTAAATGACATTAACGCGGCTGCATTCACTGGCAGCTTTAACAGAGATTGCTCAGGACTGGCCCTTCTTTACCCTCTTTGTATTTTTAATGAGGTGGCAGAGAGAGGCAAGATTGGAATGGGATGGTCTTACAACATGCTGAGCTGGGATCAGATACAGTCCGTCTATTTGTGTAATATTCCATCAGCTCTCTTATAGGGCTGGGGTTAACCTCTTCAGCGTGACTGACATTTTTAGAGCACAGGCACCACCACTGGCAGAACTCAAGGGGACTTTTAGAAAAATATTACAGCCATCATTGGCACGATGAGATCACTTTTTTTTTTTAAATGTTTCTTTGAGTTCAGGCCCAGATTAGGATTTACTCTAGGCTTTGCAGATGAACAAACTGGTTTGTGATTATCACTGTGGTTGTCTAAGCTTGTGAATTAGCAGGCCATTTGCTCAAAATCTTTACAAAGTAAACATCTGTTTGAGTATTTATGCCCTGAAGCACATGTTGCATGTTTGTGTCTCGAAGACAAAGTGGAAAACAACATATTTATTATTCCTCCACTTCTGCAATTTTCATTTTAAATTAAGAAGAAAAAAAAAAGAAGGAGAAGGAATGAGAAATGGGAGAATGCGAAATGTGTGGAAAAACAGACAGATGAAGAGCTTTAAACACAAGAAGTCGCCTGGCTCTGGTGGGTAGTCTTTAACATTCATCTGTTTCTCGGCTGCTTCCAAAGAAAGATGTTTTTCTGCTCCATCTCTGTGGCAACAGCAACTTTCCCAGCACAGGAAACATGAAGACTGGAGGGAATGTCGACTGGAAAAGAAGAAGAATGACGACACAGGGGTCATGAATTATACAAAGGGTGTTGGAAGCTTTGCTACACTTAACATCATTAAGGCCTGTATTAATTACTGTTATGAACCATTGTAAATCACATCCGTAGCACTTTTCTTCGCTATGGCTTAACACAGCCCTTTCGTATCTGATCTATGGCATGCTGGTTAGGAAACAATACACTTATCAACATAGAGCAGCATGCGCATGCGGCACAATCACCTAGAAGATTTCAGGCATCATCTCACTAAAGAAATATCTTCGCACGTTCACTCACTTGGTCCTGTTTTTTAACATCACCACAGACACACACATGAAAGCACACAAACACAACACTGCCACCACTGCATTCATAACTAATTACTACCTTATACTTTACAATACAGAGGAAGAGTGAGGAAATAACTAAAGTAGATCTTATCCATCCCCTCTTTATGTCTCAAATTAAAATGGTACAATCATAACAAACCAAAGTAATGCTGCATTCAAAATCTATTGAATTAATAATACTTGAATCAAAGTCAAAAGTGTGATGTATTTGTTTTGTTTTGTTACATTTTTTTTTTTTGCAGGGGAGGCAGTGTTAAGTTCTTGTAGCCCCTGCAAGTTGCAGGAAGGTGGTCGAGGAGGTTTTGGGGCTTCTGCATGGAGGGGTCTGACAGCAGAGACCAGGCTTTACATCTTCAGTCCCACATGTGGTTAATTTAGCAACACCACATCTTTTCACAACCGAGGCCAGCCACACCACAACCTCAACCAAATGCTGTGAGTTCCCAAACACAACTATAAAAAACAAATGCATTCATTAACAATGTTTTCCTCGTTAATGTGAGTACAAATGTCATCTATGCGACAAATATATATAAATTTGTGGGAGGCAGGCTTTATATGTCATACAATTATGATTAAAAATACACTGTGTTACTTTAATAGGTTAACATATATGTTTTGCAGAGAAAGTTATTTTGAAAATGGTTACCAGTGGTTACTGATGGACATGTTTAAGATCACCTTGTTAACAATTCAATTTAGTTTAATTAGTTATTTAGGTATTTAATTAGTTTAGTTTATTTAAGTTTTTTATTTATACCAGACATAGGTCAAAATAAATTACTTTTATTTCTATAAAAGTGTTTTCATGTCAAAACTTTAGGTGGACCTTTAATTTTCATTTTAGTATAAACATTTTCTCCGTGGAGGAAATGAAGCCTTTCTTTTTTTTGGCGCTGCAGCATTCCCTCAAACACATGGAGCCGATCAGGGTTACAACCAGATAATGGTATCATATCATGGTGGGAGCCCAAACCAAATCAATGCAGTGTTACCACCCTGCCTTGTTCCGCTCAAACATGTGATGCACATGCCTGATAGCCATCTGCTAAAAGAAGGAGGTTTATGAGGGAAATCAGGAATGGCTCTTTCCACAACTATGGCTTATTGGTAAAAATGGCCCCTCTCCAAAAATCAAACTATTTATGTCAAGATTTCAACAACCCTGAACAAACTAGAGCTCTATATGGTTTCATTTGATACGATTTATGCCGTGACGCCTTGACCGGAGCCTTCTGTTATTCTCATAATCATCTTTTCTAAACAGTAAAATATGTTTTTGCTGCATAGTGCAATGGAAAAAAACCCAGAAAACTTTGACCACTGAGAATTTTCCGTGGCCATGGTGGTCAGAGTCCTGACCAGCAGTGGTCAATGTGGTGTTTAACTGTGGTGGCCAAAGGACACGGTCATGAACAGTGTGTGCCCAGGCTTCATTTAGCTCCAGAGACAAGCATTAACATGTGAGCGTTCGGTTGAAACCTTTCATCCGTGTGAATGAGTCCCCTGGCATGTGTCAAAAAGCACACAATTGACAACTGCAATGTCAGCAGTCAACTTAAACAGTGTGAAGCACATCAGATCAGGTGCAGTTCAGCGGTTGACTGTTAAGGATTTATGTTCCTCTTTATATCATGGCACAAAGAAAGTCAGATCCAGGTCAGTCAGCTAACAGCTAATCCTGTGTAACTACACCCTGCTCTTAGCAGGACATCAGGAAAAGTTCTAACAAAAACATTAGTTACTGAAGGAAATCGTGCTGTTATGTGGGTGGTACCAACTTGTTTAAAGTGTTAAATGAAGTCCATATTTTTTTCAACATTCTTGTTTTTGTGGTTTTTGGCAACAGCTTCAGTGATAAACATTCATAGCTTTGGTGTTTGGCAGTGCCTTCACCAGAAATCATCTTGTAGCTATAATGTCATGCTTTGATGTCACTTTAGTGCCAGCAGCTCCCAAACCCCAAATTAACTGGCTTTACTGTTCTAATGCAAAGCTACAAATCGGCTCAAATGCTTCATGTGTATAGATACAGTTACACTGTGTGCAAAGTGTACGTACAATAATCTGGTTTGAAATCTGTGTAGTGACATTGCTTCATGACTCGTTCAATCACTAATAATAGGTAAGTGACTCCACACACAGAGGTAACAACAAACATATCACCCACTGAGCTTTTATTAAAGTTACAAATTGAACTTAACAGAGATGTTTGCTGCTACTCAGATTGGTTACAAAATCTTGATGTTAAATCAACAAAAACTGTCAGTTGTTCATAAAAACTTGGCTCGCAACAGCAACCACAATTTCAGCACCGGACCAACATTATAACCGAGAAAAATATCCTTTTCTGCACATGCATATTTCCTCCAGGGCACAGACAGTGGACAAAGACATGTATTATCACTTGTCAGCGTTTTCTGTGTAAACTGTTAATTAAGGAATTTTACCGAGGCTGAAAGACATAATAGGACATGTTGTATGCAACCAATTTCAGAGTCATCCAAATCTTCCACTGGTGTGAAAATAATTATTGTTTTCTTTTTGCATTGTTCGTCCTGGTCAGAAAAACAAATCAGAAGTGCCACTGCTGATCAAAGGTCTGTGAGACCATTGCTGCAATTTGTACAATTTGTTACGATTCATTTCTCATTTGTTGTTCATTCAGGTGATGACACGTGATGTTCTCTGTTATTTTAATGCGGTACATTGTTGTATAAACACTGCACTGTCCATTTTCTCTCAAAAGTGCACGTACAGTATACACTGCATATGCTCTGTGGGTAATATGTTGTTAACTGTTAGTCACAGTGTTATAATGTAAATATAAGAGAATGAAGCAGGGTCAAACTGAGACGGAGCAGAGATTACATTAATGTGAAATATTAACATTAATTCACATAAAATTGTAGTTAAAGGAAATATTTATCTTTCACCGTTTTACATTTGTTTGAAATGGGACTTATATATTAAGTTTACATTTCAGAGGAACTGAACAAGATTAAATCACAGCTAAAGCACAGAATGAAGAGGATTTACTCAGGTAATTTAGTATCTTGGATTAAGATAGGATTGAATCAAATGTTTACTTTCAGATCCTCAAGAGTACAATTAATCCAAATATGAGCCTAAATTATCAACCCAAAGCACTAATTGGTCTTTGTTGTTCAATCTTGGTTTGCTGTTTGTATTTACACAATGGCATAAGGATTACTTATCTCAGTGAAGCCACTGAGGCATCAACAGGACTGCACCACAGCTGCAAAGCTAATTAATGTGATTTATGCTTGTTTGGTTGCTTGCTAGCTTGCACATTTTTGAGGAGAGCAAAATCATCTGCAAGTCATTGTCTTTGGTAAATAAGAAAAATTGAACTTTTCAGTAAGCCCAACACTGGCTTACTCCTTTGCCCGGTGGTCTACAAGCACACAAAGCTCTCTTATTCTGCCTCACACACTTATGTAAGCTCTGCTTAAGCCTCTGCAATAAGCCTGAGGGTTTTGAAGAGTTACCACTTTTAATGCAAAACAATAAGCTCCAGACTTCGTGAAATTCCATTTTGGCAAGGATTGAATTTGTGTCTATCTTGGATGACGACATTAATGGTGTTTGAATAACTTTACAAGGAGATACTGTTTAGAAACTACTTCATATTCTACATTTGTTCATAGTAAAAAGGCACATATAATATCACATACACTGTAAAAACAGCTGACCCTAGTGGCAGTGGTGGTAGAGTATATACACAATGAGAACTAACACTACCTTAATACTGAAATGCTATATTCCCTATGAACATTTTAATGGTAATTTAATTGTGCCCCAAAACAGTTCTTTTTTGGGGGACTGACCCTGTATGATTCAGGGGGCCCACAGCTGGACAGAGGCCCTCGACCATGCCAGGGATTTTTAGATATTTATTGTGTCGGAGTTGCTGTTAAACTGTTGTCAGGGGGCCCAGAATTTCTTGCAGCGCTCCTGGTTATTTGTATTAGCCAGCAGCAAAAACCATGAAAGTCAGGCAAAATGCTTAAGTGAACACAGTTTGTACTCCCCCCCCCCCCCCCCCCCCCCGGGCCGCACTGTGCAGTGGGAGAGGCGGGGCTATTTAAGGCTATGGCGCTGCCATTTGGCTCGAGGGTCCACATGTGTGCCGGAGGTCCTCTTTTTGATTCTAAATCGCCTTGACACCAAAACAAACAAACTCTCCTCACTGCACCAAACAGGCCTGAAAAATTATGGGCACAGGGAGGGATATGCAATTACAGCAGCTAATTTGCGGTCACCAGCGCTAGCCCCATTCCCACTACCCCCAGCTACCCTCAATTTTTAAATATTGGGGAGCACTAAGTGTGTGTGTGTGAGCATGTGTGTGTGTTTGGAAGAGGTCTGAGAAGGGGCTCTGAGAGTAGTTCCCCCTCACAGCTGTAGGAAGGTCAGGCAGCACCAGGGCGATTAGCTTTGCTCATCACGTACAATTACGGTTAGCGCTCTGCAAGGAGGCATCTGTTGCTAATTGAAGCAGAATAGATATCAAGGAGGTCCATGCTTTGCCCATGCAGAAAAAAAACAAGCTCAACTGGAAGTAAATAGACTTTGGCTTGTGTGAAATTGGAACTGTGAACCACCTGCACATCGTGCAGGATAATGCTCTCTATCAGTGGCTTTGTGTGCAACTGTTCAGAATTAGTTGGGTGTTACACCAACAATAATTGGTCAGGTAATTTTAAAATGAGTGATGAATTGGTTCCAAAGCATTACCAGTACACAAATCCACATCTAGACATGCAGAGGCAGACAAAGAGACTGGAGTTATTAAGGAAAGAAGGGGGATGGGAAGTAGAGACAGGAGACTGAGCCTGAGCGCGTCAGAGTAGCGCCAAAACCGTCTTGTGATGGCAATCTGATGCGACTGAACCGTGTGCCCACTGGCCAGCTGACATCAGCCAGCGCCTCTCTGACCAAACCTCCCGGCCCCTTCATGCCAAGGCCAGATGCAAACAAAGAAAACCAAGGCAAGCACACACAGACACACATCCAAACAGATTTTGTGTTCATGACAACACCCTGAAAAACACAGAAACTACAAGATAAACTGCTGGATCGTGCTAAAGAACAACAAACAACAGCATCCTGGCGCTGTTTAAACCTATTGGCACATTTCTGCGACTGGATTTCTTAGTATACAGTAACATGTGAGCGGGATAACACGCTGGCACGCTCATGTGATCTTTGGAGGGCGAGATCCGCAGCTATATCTGTCATTGATTTGGCAACTTTTTTAAACAATACACGGCCTGTGTGTGTTGGAGGCAGTGACAGTGGAAAATGTGAGGAAGAGCAGCTCAATATAATATCTGAGTGCTGCACTGTGTGATGATTTTATGTCCTCTTTCTAGTACCTGACACGCACCCTTCACACATACATGCACACACACATACTGAGACATCCCTACGGAGCGACGGAGCGTTGCAGGGTTTATCCTCTTTGACCTTCACAGCTTGAGTCCGAAGTAGGACTCGGCTGGTTGAGCGGGTGTCAGTGTTGCGAGGGGCAGCCAATGCGCTACTTATCAACGCTGTGGCTCAATGGCGCTTTCTCTGAGTGTAATAAGCGCAGTGCATCGCTGACTCTCAATGTGGACTTTCAGCCTGTACACCTTGATATGTTGGAAATGACCCCAAAACTAAAGATTGTACTTCCATTAAACATATATGGACATAATAAAAAAAAATGTACAGGTGATAGCAGGAAAACTGGATAGATCTGAGCGGGCACACTCTTGATGTTTTGTCAGATTGCTAAGCTGCATGTTGATGAGGTTCATGCAGGGCAAGGCAGTATTTCGGAGACTTTGGCATAAATAATGAATAGTGCCGTGTTAGATGTCCTTTGTTTTTGCTTCTCCAAAGCCAAATCATCCATGAATGAACATTTCACAAGTCACTAAATCACCATGATAAATATCCGTGTGTGACCTTTGTTTCCTTATATTGTTAAGGAATGTTGCGACACCAAGTTGGATGAGACATTGATTTGATTTGTAGCTGAGAGAACTTTTGGGCATGCAAAATAATTCCCCATAATAGCTGTGAGCCTGCATGGCAGAAATGGATTTTATTTAGGGGTTGTTAATCAGTAAGACCTGTCTGAGTCTGCCTGGTCTACCTACAGTAGCTCTTAAATCCAGCCTTGTAATAACCCTCTCTAATTAGGACCGAGACACACTAACAAGGGACACCACCATCATCATCACTCAGCCACCTCATCATCATCACCATTCTCATTATCAAGCCTGAGATCAAATTCCAGCCTGGCTCCGGGACAGTGGGACTTCAGTACACCTGATGTATTGTGCATCATTAGATTGTTGTTATTACTGTGCCATGGGGAGTCAAACAGGATGGAGATTCACTCCTGTAATATTCTATATGGCCTACTAGGGAGGACCCACTTGACATTCTCCACCTAATGACAACAATCTATTGAGGCAAAGGCCTGACACATTAATTTGTTTACGCTCCCTCTTTCCTCTTCGTTCTCTCTCGCCCGCACATATGAACAACACACATAATCAACTGTATTGCACCACTGCAATAGTGAAGTCCATCTCAACACAAATGTTTGCATCCTTGTCTGCTGTAATCCACATGCCTCATAGTATTGATCTCTACTAGATAAAATCAACCTCAGTCTCTTGTTTAATTCATCTCAATTAACACTGGAAGATGCATGTATCCATTTGAACGGCAAAGGAAATAAAACCCACGAGTGACACCACGGGCTGGTAACCAGGCCTGTCCATGCAGCCCCTGCCTATCCAACATCTTGCTCAGACTCGGTGCTGCAGGGCAGCTACTGCTAAAAAGGCAGCTGCCTGATGATCGATGACTTCATCCAGTCTGCCTGATTCCTCCACTTGTGCTGAGAGAACACTTAATGTAACAGGCCCACAGAGAAACGCCTTGATTAGGCTGTGAGAGCAAAGGGGCCACGGGGAGCCACTTACATGGAGAAGCTTTCCATGCAGGAGTCTTTACCAGACCATACAACACTCACTGATGTATATGAGATGCCACAAACACATAGCATCATTCTCAGTTCATTGCACAACTCCATACGCACACACACACACCACACCACTCTGTTGCCAGCAGGAGGACCAGACCATCCAACACAGCTGGTGTATCCCAGTGTTGACTCTTCAGTTGGGGAGGACTGCCGCAGGGATTTACCAGATCACCGTAGGCAATGCAGAGATTGGTCGGGTATGAGTCGATCAAGCTTTATCTCTCCCCAAGGCACTAACACAAATCTCTCCAATAAATAACCTGTTCTTAATTCTGATTTCTTAATGCAACTCCTGCAGAGAAGATTAATCAGTTTGAGTGAGGCCCCCAGATAGCTCGTTCACATGGAGTTTCTGCACAGTAGCTATGACTGCTTTAAAGAACTGATTGCATTATTTTATTTCTTTTCAGCAAAGAACTCAACACCTTCCAGCTCTGGCATGTGCATACTCTCAAATACTCACACAGACAGTGACACACACACACACACACACATACACACAAACACTCATGGCACTTCTTTCCAGGCCCTCCCAACATCTGCTTGTTCTTCCTCTGATTAAAAAAATCCTCTGCGTTTCATTATCGCTGATTTGCATAGTAATAGCACGCATATTAAGCAGCTACTTCAGAGGGTGGGCGGTCTAATGAATGCCGCAGTCTCCTCTGTTTTAACTCAATTTTTCCTCATCCATATTCAGTCGTGTGCCCCCTCCCAGCTCCCTCACGACCCCCCTGCCCTCAGGGACAGCAATTCTGTTTCCGCTGAAATGCTTCCTCCAGCCTCTCCCCAAATCCCAGAACCCTCTCCATTAATCCAATTAATTAGAGCCATTGATATGCAACCCGCTTAGACCAAGCAGCTGTTTGCCTGCCAATTGCCTTGCTATGAGGAGGAGGGTGGGGTGGGGGGGTGGGGGGGTGGGGGGTAGGTTATGAGGTACCCTGTCACCCGATGCACATACAGCAACACTTAGCACGCAGCGCTGAGAAAGTCGCCACCCACAATGATCCCATCAAGTCGCCACCATCCTTAAAACCATGGAGAAGCATCCCACGGTTGAGCTAACTCTTGATAAGTGAAACGACCAGGTAACCTTTTCCCTTTCACACAATCATTAGACCATTGAAGTATTTGGCACTTTGCCAGTGTTTTGACTTACTGAGCCCGGATGGAAAACCAGCTAGTATAAACACGAGTAAAGCAAGATGTATAAAAAATTGCGTTGTCATATGGACTTTGGATTAGAACAGCGGTAACTAACAGTCAAACCCATTTGGTTTCATTCTCACTTATATTGTTTTATTACCCTTGAGCACAAGTTCCTTCCAGGGGAAACAAAAAAATGAAGGCAAAATAGATGAGCAATGGAAATAGGTATGCCCTTTTATTCAATCAGCCACTACATATTCCTCTGTGGTTTGACAAAAAGGAACTAAATATACATCAATGGATGATAATTCTCCCAATAAAATACCCAAAATAGAAAATCTGGAGAGAGATGTCCCTCGGTGCCCAGAGTAAGAGGTGTGCCTCAGAATTACCATACAGAAATGAATAGCAGCGACAGTGTCTAATGTTTTGTGACACAGCACAAATGTGCACACCCTGGCCCAATCCAGAGCTGAAGCTGCTCATCGGAGATATTAAATTAAGAAGTGCTGGAGTAGAAGGGTAATTCACTTTTCTGCTTCACTGGCTATCATTGCCGAGCAAAGGAACGTTGGTGGTAAACTATCCCTATCTATCCCTTGAGTCTGTCTCTCTCTCTCTCTCTCTGTCTCTTGACTCACCTCTCTCTCTCTTTTCTGTCTCTCGTATTCAAATGGTCGTCTGTTCCTTTCTGTCACCCAGTCTGTTTGTGATCATACGCACTTTCAGTACATAATTCTATAGACTAACAACAATATTTTATAACAAAGATATTGGACAATTCTGCAAAGCCTTGTATTATGTTCGGTAATGATCACATCTAATGCCAACATTTTAAAACTCTCCCCTTGTACAGCATCTGGACATAGACACTACAACATGGTTAAGTTTTGGGAAAGCTTGTGGTCATGGGATATAATGTAATACTGTACGGTTATTCTACGGTTCACTTGGTTGAGGTGTGGGAAAGATCATTGTTACAGTTATTAAAAAGGGCAACATAAACTGCAGGTCAGTAACTGGATGCAAACCCTGCACTCTTGCATTAACGTCAGATACACAGTGAGCCAATCCATCTCTCCACCCTCCCCTCGGCACTGAAGGATTGGCATTTGGTGTAAATCATAATGTGCGAATTTTTCCAATATGGATGTAATTCCTGGGGATACTGGGCTGGAGCAGAAGTAGGAAACTGGAGGTGGAAAAAAACATCATTCCCAATGGAATAGGATGGATAAAGTAGGTAACACCCATGTTAAAGTGTTTGTTTGTTTGGTTTCTGACAACCAGCAGAAAGTTTCTTTTATTGCCCATGCACAAGTAACAGAGAATGTGCCTGTGATGAAAATCAAGCTACCACTATGGTAAGACAAGATGAACTTTATTAACCCCAAACATTTGTATCATTGCAGCAGCAGGATATAGAATATTGCAATAATGCGATGGGAGCACTATGATGTTGATTCCCGAGGCCAATGGGTTTATGAACAAGGTTGTTATATAGTGAGTGTAGAAAAAAAACTCATGATGGATTGACACCAACGCCTCGTGGTTAATACTGATGTTTCAGATTGAGTTTTTCAGTTATTTTGCAGCTACATTGCAAATGATTTGACATGACATATTTCCATCTTTGTTTAGCCGGCAGCTCAAGGAAATACACCAAACACAACAGCGCGGACCCAGAAACATGAGGAGCATTGCTGAATACAGATATTTTGTAAGAAAAAAGGCTGCATGTAACTTTTTCCACCTCTGAAGCGAGGGTGTGGACGTAAACGTGACAGACCTGTAAATACTTTTTCACCCATGTGATAGTTGAGAGAAAAGGCAGGTCAGGTGAGATGTTAAAAAGAAGTGAAATGAATTTAACGTCCAATTGCTCTCCTTTGTCTGAACGCTCACTGCATGGTCCTAAGTGTAAAACTCCACCCATATGCATACTAGAGAAAGTATGTGCTGGACTGTATAGCAATCAGCCAGATGTGTGAACAAGCTGTTCTCCCACAAGATTTAAACTTTTCCTTTTGAGTTCATGTATTTCTCTGTTGGTGTGGTAATGAAGCAGGGCTGAAACCAAAGACAAATCAAGACCAGCTTTGAAACAGGATGCATAATGCAGTGGAGGTGAACTCAGATGAGAGAGAGAGGACGATTTGTTTACCCTCGATGCAGTGTTGATGTTGGAGGTCTTTGTTTCAGGAATATACAAATCAGTCTGTTTAAGATACTTTGGTACCTCACTTTAGGGACTAACAAGAAAACTTTGGCTTGGACATGAACACGTCTGGGAATGTGCAACAGGGCATTGCTTTGTTTCAGTTACAGATTCAACCTCTTATATTTTCCATCCTCTCGGCTGCTTTTCTCAGCGTGCACACACGCACATAGAGAATGTCAATTTAGCATTGATTACAGTACAATTAAGGTAATGGTTATATTGAATAATATGACCTGCATTGAATATTCATGGAAAACGATGATTAACATATTCTCAATTTATCGGTATAATGGTATGACCTCCAGCAGGATGGAGACATTTCCTGAAAAGTAAATAATGAGTGTGGAGCGAGAGTGAAATGGTAGAAATTAGTTTATTCCTCCATCCCACCCCCAAACTGAATTCCAGCTTCATGTTTCTCTTTGATTTTATTCTGGTGCTAAAAGCTGCCAAAAGCCTGGAAACAGAGCTGGGGGGGGGGCTGACCCAGTCTGGACTGATGCAGAACCTCTCAGGACTCACTGCAAAGAGAGGGACTGAGGGAGGAGAGAGAAAGAGAAAGGAGGTGTCTATTTATCTAGGTGAGGAAGTGCCTCTCTGCCCCCCCTCCTGCCCACCCCTCTTCATGTCTTCTGAGGCAGAGAGCTGTGACTGAAACACATCGCTGCACCTCACTCGGGATGAGCTCCAAATAAATGGGGGGAATGGGGGCACGGAAGGAGCGTTGGAGAGAGAGGCGAATGGAGGCTGAAGAGGAGAGCTCCTTAAAAAGGGTTGTCAAAATAATGAAAACAAATGGCGACAGAGTCTCCTGAGATGGAGAGGAGAACTTCATTTGTGAGGCGTCTTTCTGGAGATTCTGCTGCGCCGCAGCAAGTCCTCGGTTTAGAGACCAAGGGGAGCCTCCGCCAAGCACGGCATGGGAAGCTGGGAGGGAAGGGAAACAAGGGAAACTGAGGAGAAGAAAAATGAGAGCTCTCATTGTAATAATTGTTCAGGGTCAATTATTCCCACGTTGGAGCAAATCATGCTGATACGTGTTAGCATGCGGCTGGGATGGGAGCTGCTGAATGTAGCATTACCATGGATATGATCCCCAGTGATGCCTGTGCAAAAATCAACAGTGTGTATTGATTTAATTCAGCCGGTCTAATTACGAACAAGGGATTCAAATACAGTGTGCTGCAAAGTCAGAGATGTGAAATGATAAGAATTTAAGAAAAGGTGCTTTGACTGGCTGTCAAAGTGGACTAGTGTTACTTTTAAAATACTGCTATCCAGACGGTGAGACCAGGTTACTCTCACTTTCTCTATCCACTAATCCACTGAGTTTAAAAGAAGTGATGAAAATGGAGCTAAAAACTATGTAAAATGATATTTCAAGTACAATTTTTCCTGGATCTCATTCCAGCTTCATGTCCACTTGGCTTATTCCACGTTTAGTTTTTTGGAATAAAGCCAGGCCAATTGTTATTTTGCTTTTCAGTGAGACATAACATACACCACTTTCCTACACTTCCATCCCCTCAATTCCTCTCTTTATCTGTCTTTCCTCTCTTTTATCCTCCCTCTCTCTCTGGCACCTAACATCTTCTTTTGCTTATCACCGCCTTCGTTCTTCATCCTCCCTCCTTCCCCCGACTTTGACTTCATCTTTCAAGTGTGGCAGCCACAGCAACAGCGGCAGCAGAAGCAGCAGAATCTTCCCTCCCCATCCTCTTCACAACGCTGTCCGCCGTCTGCATTCCTGTCACGTGCCCACCAAAGGTTATATGGCCCACTTTCTTATCAGCTGCATTGTGGGATATCTCGGCTCTCAGGCCTGTCTTCTGGAGAGCTATCTGTACCCTCCTCCTCCCTCTGTTGACTGCTGGGAGGACAACCTTTGTCGACCTTGTTTTTTTTTTTTTGTTTTTTTTTTTTTTAGCCTTTAACAGAATAAAAATGAAAGAATGAATGCAATGCAGACAAGGAAAAGAAAAGGGGGAGAAGGTAAAAAAAAAAAAAAAAAACAACAAAAAAAACGCATAAGTCCCCTGAGAGAATGTGTGATGAGATTGGTCCAGAGTTAGCCTTGTAAGAAAAGCGCCGTTGGCCTCCTCTCTCTCCAAGTACAGTAGACATTGAATCAATATCACACACCCACCCCCTCCAGAACCATTCTGCCCCTGCGCGTGCCGTCCACCTGTCTGCCTGTCTGGGGTGTTTGGGTGAGCTGCTGGTGGGGGTAGAAGGAGGCGTATGGATGTTTGACAGAGCCGTCATGTACAAATTCATTTTGGATCCAGCCAGACTTTTGCTCTAATAGGCGCACATGCTCAAGGTCTTTGCGGTCACGCAGAGACAGAGGAGCAGATAGATGCCTCTCTGCAGCACTGACAGCCTCCAAACAAGAGAAATGTTCAAAATCTCGCATACTGTAAGACATAATTTAGGAAGTTTACTATTTATGACTAGAGAGTAATGGCAGTTTTCACCTTGAAATGCATGGATGTTTTTCCAAGCATTTTTACATACCATGGTCATTTTAAGAGCACATATTGAGCATATTGTTAATAAAATAACATATCTCATAAACCTTTCAGAACGTAGTATTAACAATAATAAATTCACAAAAAATATTTTTTCAAAATTTTTCTCATTCATTTGGGAGGGTTACTTTTGAAATGCAATAGGTTACAGATTATCCTGTTAATGTGATTTAATTACTTAATCAAAGTAATGTAAGTGAGTGTTATTCAACCTTAGACCCATCTGACCTGCATTTTCTACAGATATGCCAAAAGAAGGTGTTCCTGCTCAGCCAAAAGATGCAAAGCAGCAGAACGAATGTTATATTCTACATAAAAGCCTTTTACCAGAAAGAATATATTCGGATTAAAAAGCCCTTTATCATCACCAATATTTTGATTAGTAACTGTAATTTAATTACATATATGTATGTGTGTGTGGGTACATACATATATATATATATATATATATATATATATATACTATATATATATATATATATATACTGTATATGTGGTTGTGTGTGGTGTGTTGTGCTGTACTGTTATCTATTTAGTGTGTATACTTGTTGTTGTAACAGATACTGTGTCGGTATCTTCAACTATGGCTATGCACACTGTGTAGTGGTCTGCTGTTTTGCCTTCAGGTCTATGTTGTCTGAGTTAGAACTTTCATACTTGTGCTTAAATTTTACTACTAATTTACTTGATTTATCACTTATCATCTGTTCATTCAGGCACATATTCATTTTCAGAGTCTGTCATCAAAGCCTCCAATATCAAAGAAGGTGCTGCCCTGCAGTGAAACTGACACACTGATGTTATTGCAAGAGTATGCTAACATACAGTTATTCATTCTTATGTCTTGTGTTAATTCTTGGTTTCAATGACACAATATGAGGACAAAAAAAAAAAACAGCCTTACATCCTGCAGGTCTGAAGCTGAAACATCTGAGTTTTATTCCATAAGAAAACTTGATTCAAAATCACACTGTCGTAAGAACATAATTAACTAAAAATCGAGTCTTTGGGCTTTTCTCAACAGAGTTCATATTGTGGCATATTGAGACCTCTGTTTTTGGAAGTATTTAACTAACTGCGTTCCTTGTAAGCCCTGGACCAGTGTTGGTTAAATATCACAGCTCAACAAAAGAGGTGAGTCGAGGAGCCACGATGAGACGTCTGTAATGACAGCAGCAAAGATTACAGCTAAGAAGTTGGAAAGATGAATAAAGAGCGTTGATAAATTTTGTGGATCAAAATAAAACCAAGCTGCAACCAATCACATTAGTACCTTGTTGGTGAGAAGTTTTGTGTATACTCACAAATTAATTGTTGCTTAGCTTTTGTAAAATAACACTAGTTTCAACCTCCAACAGCAAGTTCATTAGTGGATCGTGATCAGTCTCAGAATATGGAAAATAAACCCAAGGTATATGCTTTTCTGAAAGTTTTCTGAAAGATTGATAAAGGAAATGTTGAATGAGAGATTGTGCTGTTTGACCTACAGAATCTGGAGTAGAGGCTATAGCCTGGGAATGACACCATGACTGCAGCTCTCTATCATTTTTCTAGAGAAAAGCATAAGAAAAACAGTTAATTTCAATAAATTTGACCCTCACAGGAGAGATTTGT
Organism: Seriola dumerili; assembly: GCF_002260705.1. Classification (NCBI taxonomy): domain Eukaryota; kingdom Metazoa; phylum Chordata; class Actinopteri; order Carangiformes; family Carangidae; genus Seriola; species Seriola dumerili. The sequence continues at coordinate 5,044,288 of NW_019174272.1, read as the reverse complement.
TAAAAACAAGTCTGAGTTATAGAGGGCAACTGAAGGCTTAACTGAATAAAATGAAGGTGTCAGATAAGCTGTAATATAGTCTTGAGGCTTTACAGACCTGAGGTATGCGTTTGAGGAAAGATATTCTAAAAGTAAACTCTTAAAAGTTTGTTAGACACTTTGATTGCAATTGGCTCAAAAAATGTCCAGTAACTCAGTTTTTTAAAGACCCCCTCCAATGAAAATCAAGATTTTAACATCATTATCATATGGTGTTTTTTATATGTCATGAGTGAAATCATCTGTCATCACAACAGCCTGGGTGTCACAGCCTACGCCGCTGACCTGTGGGACCGATCCCGTCAACTGGTGAGGTGGGGCTGTCCATATCGTATCACCATAGCATACGAGGGATATTATGCTTGGAACACACTGCCTGCGTTGCGTGCGCATGGCATCTGCCGTTGCTGACCTGCCACAGAAAAGCACGCGTGTGTTCACACCAGCTATGTGTCTCCTGCGTCACTGCTACTGCCAGCTCTGCCTCTCTACATAGAGTTTGCAGGTTAATGGGGTGTTGGATTTCTTTTCATTATGAATTAATTTCTCATATATTTTTAACTGTCTCCGCATGCAGCAATATAAAAAATATATTTGGATTTTTCATGTCTGTATCATATTCAGGTTCAGCCTAGATATGGAAAACTATAGTGGAAGGTCAGTCTTATGTAATGCTGCTGGTATGATGTCATTATGACATCAACAGGTCTTTTCTCTGTCTATTTCTGCCCTGAAACGCATGCGTCACACGTGAAAAGTGGGCAAGACGTGTCACGCTGCCAGTGTGTCCGTTTTAACCCGTTAAGATGGGCGCCAAAATGAAAACGAAGATGTTCTGCAACCGCCATGTACACACCATGCATCCAGTGTGTTCCTGGCGTTGGAGGATAAGCTTCTGATACCCCTTAGGGAACTTTGCAAGTTAAGTTAGCTAAGCTGATGATTGGGACCAACGTTTATCAAACATTAAATATGGTGTCATAATATAGCACATTAGCGACACATTATTAGCTGTTTGATAACCTAGTCAGCTGAATGCTCATGTTTTCTATTGTTGTTATATTTCTAATGTTGTAGAGAGCGATAGCCTCCATTACCATTCTGATCCACTGACTTATAGGCGACCCTGCACAATTTGCTCCTCTTCTTCTTTGGAGTCGGTTTCCAGTTCGTACACGTATGCCTGAATTACTCCTATATTACCGCTTGGTGTTGTGTAGTTTACAGTAGCTAGGAAACAGAAAACAAGCAGAGGTTTGTGTTTGATGACAGAGCCTGAGCTGCAGGTGAGTGGCTGAGCGGTGGGTGGAGATAAGGGTGGGGCAATTGGCATATTCACATATTCGTAAATACTAAATGAGGCAAATGTGTAGTTACATCCAAGCCATTTGAAGGCCATGAGGTAATGTTTTTTTTATGGAACTTTAGATGTGTAATTTTGAGGAACAGAGATGTAAGCTTTTAGGGGTTTAATCAAAGCCAGGGGAGGATCTTCAAAAGCTAAAATTGTATATGACCCAATCTAGTTGTCATGTGTTTCTGACTGTTGGGAACAGCAACTGGGCTCTCACAGAGATAACAGACTATTCCCACCCACTCAATCATCTATTTCTAGCGCTGAAAAGCATTTCACGTGGTGGCCCTAATAATCTCTTACTTTACTTCCATGCAATATTTCCCGGGGCTGCGATACAATGATCACATCAGCACACATTGCATAACAGAGGAATAATGACAGCTTAGGTACAGGTACCAGCAACAGGTAACAAACACAGTTGTTGGGGTATGCCTGCCACAGATATAGAACCAATATGCAGTCCGCAGCTACAGGTGAAGTGATGCATATTAAATTCATGTGACATTTCACTTGAGTAATGTGTTGTGTGTGAATTCTACATTACACTAAAATAGAAAAATACTTATTTTTTTATCATAGGTCTATTAACTCTTAACTCTATTATGACAAATGATCAAAACAAACAAATACATGTATACATTTATTCAACACCTATACTTCAACTTGCTAATTAATTTCATTGTTTGATAAACCACGAAACTCTGAATCATTTGTTGAGATATGTCATCAAATGCTCCATAGGTAAACACTGTTATTCAAACTTAAAACAAATAATGATGGATGGTGCTCTGCAGCCAGTGTCTCATGATAAGAAAATCATTTGAAATTTGAAAGGAACCCTCTTATCCCCAATCACCTTGTTGCTGGTCAGAACACTTTTTCAAATAAGTTAATTGCGACTTCGGCAGTTCAGTAAATAAAACATGAGGGTGCTTGTGCACGCAGCCTTGAATAAACATCTCCTTGAGTTAAAAAAAAAAAATGTCACAGCAATTAAACATGCCATGTCTCAACACACTGAATGTTTAAAAAGTGATTATGTGGCCCAAACCCAGACACACAGCTTTTCACTGTATTCATGGCATTACCATAATCTATCATAGGAGAAGCCACACATGCTCCCTTGTAGCCCCTTCTGACGGACCCACCTGGGACTAACTAGCGTGGAGCTGCGACTTCAATCTCTGGATTGGATCTGCTCTGCTCTCTCCCTTTTTTTTTTTTCTTAACTGGGTTATCCATTCAGTTACACTCAGGACGAGAGCAGGGTTAAGAGGGGCGATGGGGGAGCACTTAGCGAGTGAAGGCCATGGTGGCAGTGCTGGAGTGTTATTTAATGAAGTAGAGGATCAGGATGCACAGTGCTGAACACACGGGGTGGTGCAGGTGGTGCTACAGGAGTTACAGTTACAGAGGCGTGTGTTTGTGTGTGTTTGTGGGTGGGGGTGTTTGGCGGCGGAGGTGACAGCAGGTTGTGTTGTATGTTCCACTGGGTGAGGGAAGGAGGGGAGGTGGTTGATGGTGCCATGAGCCTGGGAGGTAGGAGGGTGGGGTGGGGTTGGGGGGTGGGGGGTGGGGGGTGGGGGGGTAAGTGGGGGGGAGGTGGGGGGGTAGTGGGGCTAATAAGATCACTTTTTATTGGTCCACAAGCCCAGAGGAGTGTTTGTTTGTCTGCATGCATGATGGAGGGGATAAAAAGTTAATGCATATGCACTGTGGAGCAGGAGACTGGGCTGGTCACTGCTGCCCCCTGCAGGGCATGCTCCATCCATTTGCATGTGTCTGCGTATGTTTGTGTACGCGTGCGTGTGTGTGTGAGTGTGTGTAGAAGATTTGCATTTGTATTGTTGCTCTTGTTTCCATGTCTCCTGACAGACAAATTTCACAACATAAGCTGCGGACATCTTAATGTTGATTGAGTGCTGCTACATTGTGATTTGCTAAAATTATCATACACACACACACACACACACACACACACACACACATGCACACACACAAACACACACAATAACAGCATTTGACCATGTAGTTCAGAATCAGTCATACTGTGCATATTCTCATTTGGCATAGCCTTCCTGTATTACGTCTTTGATTGAGCATTGCCACAAGGAAGCAAACTGCTTTCATGTCTCCACCTCATTCTGTGAATTAATGTTATTGCAGTTTTATTTACATTATTGATCACCAGTGACTAACATTTTAATTCTACTGACTTCCTGGCCAAAGGCACTCATTTGTGAATTAGTTTGTTGAGTGTTTTTGTGCTGAGTGTGTGTGAAAGAGAAAGAGTGAACTTTTGAATGAGAGATATCCTCTTTTTTTGAGAGAGAGAGCGAGAGAGCTCCTTGTCACCTCAAAGTTCTGCTTCTGTGCGCGGGAAGAGATGGAGCGAGGTATCAGGGTTGGGTAGTAAAAAAAGGGAGTGGATCGGGGAGGAGGGGAGGGGTGTAAATTCAACATGGGGGGAGCTGGGTGAGGAGAATATCAATCGGGCATGCGGTGCAGAGGCAACCTGCCATGGTCCGCTCCAGGAGAAAGATTAGAGAGGGGATCAGTGTCATCAGCAGCAGGAGAGTAATGGTGCGGGCCAGGTTCAAGGCTGGAGCCAAGAACTTATCGGCATCGCTGCCACCCCCATCCCATCACCCCCATGCCGACACCCCCTACATGAAATAGAGGTTAACCGCCAATCCAGACTTTTTCCCCCTCTTTTACTGAGGGTGAAAACTACCGCTGGGAGTCTCAGGACAATTTTTATATAGGATTAGAAAACAAAAATCAATATTTAATTATCTTTGAGCTTTTTGTGTCACTGCATCTTTAGGTCAGTATATGTTCAGGAGCCAGGGTTGCCCCGGCACTGTAAGTGAAGGAGTCGTTAAAGAGCCAGTATCTTTTTTCTTTTTTTTCTTTTTCACAGAGCTTTCATTGCACAAGGTTAAAGTTTGATGAAGGTGCTGTAGCCTTGTGGTATGAGCATGATTTTGATTGCTCAAACCTCTGAAATAAATAGGTTTTAAAATGATGGAAGTGCTGATTGTTAGATGGGAAGTTTTACACTATCTTCATTAAACCCAAACCTCGTATTGCCACAGGAATAGACATCAATGCAGCTCTATGCTTTGACATAATCTTGAACTTTTAGATTAGTTCAGTCATAAATTTTAATCTCACTCCAGAGGGATTTGCGACAAAACTATCATTGCTGGCCCTTTACGCAGCAGCATACATCCCTGCACAGCACTGCACACAGACTGCGTCTGCCCCAGTACATAAAACACTGGCTGTTTACGTGGCTCTCAGACGCTGTATTGGATTAAGGTGGCTCTTTAGCTTTTTTTTCCCTGTGGCAGTGGCCGATGAGCCTGTGGAGTGGATGTGACGGCCGCTTAAGCGGTGACAAGCAGAAGGTCAGTGTCGCTGATGAAGGAGTGAGGCCAGCTGGCCCTCTGATGTAGCCATCCTTTAAAGTACCGAGAGAATCCATCCTCTTTAAGGTGGACACCCAGACAGACATGGCCTGGAAAGACAGTTAGTAACAGAGAGAGAGAGAGAGAGCGGAGGGAGAAGAAGAGACAAAAGGAAGTGGGCAAGGTAAAAGGAGTGGCAGAGACAGAGGGCTTAAATGTCCCCATTCTGATCAGTTCCTCTGTAGCAGGCAAAAATGTTCCCCGGTCCCCTGGGCCATTTATTAAAGTGATGAAGAGCAGAGTGGCCCACTATGAATCAGACTCTCCTGTCCGCTGTGAACTGCATAGGGATACTCATGGCCAGATACTCTCCTCACTTGATTGCGGTGATGCTTTTGTAGCTTGCAAGAGGAGCCAAGGATTGCCGTGGGAGAGTCTGAAGGCACCAGGTGAAAGGAAAGGAGAAATGAAAAGAGGCCTTTCGCTGCCAAGATGTGCATAATAGATTAGATTAGAGCAGATTAGATGAAACTTTAATGATCCCTGTGGGGATATTGGGCCATTACAGTGGTGGAAAATAAAATAAGAAAAGTGAGTTCAGAAAAACAAAAACAAACAACTGTAAAATGTTAAACTATCTGTTGAAAATAATAGAGCAAATAAATAAAAAGGCGGCTAGAAATACTGTGTATTATACAGTCTAAGGTATTCATTCACAGTTATGAGTTCAGATGAATGAGCAACTATACATTGCTATTCACCTGCTATTGTGACTAATACACAATAATAGCAGCTGTCATTTACAGGGCTATAACATGCCATGTGCCTGTAGCTACATCCAAAACACCAACCCCTTTGCCTTATTCCTGCCCTCTTTACCCACATCTGCACTCTTCATGCTGTCTTTGTGAGTGTGCATGCAAGGCTGTGCTGCGCTGTGCAGAGCCAAGCTAGGCTACAACATCCATATGCCTCATTTCCCTTTATGAGAATGAGGGAAGTCCCATATGCTGATTATCCTATATATAGCTAGTTGTAATCATAGGCCAGTGGAAAGTAGAAGGGCTGTATGGGGACAGAGCCTCATGCAGTATCACTGAATTATAAATGGGGAAATCATCTCCATGTTTGGACAAGACCACTCAGAAACACAGTTTTCCGTGTTGATGTCTTGAGTTTTTGTCCTTGTGACGTCATTGTTGTTAGCCTGTCAGAACCAGTGGTAACTTTTTTTCAAGCTTCTGACTGGCCAAAATGGCTTTACAGTTACAGCTACATCGCCATCCATTGGTCTGGCATGTTTTTGACAGTGCTTGACCTTGTGTTTTTGCATTTCCATGTGGACTGAGTAAAAGAGGAAATCCGCTGTTTCAATAAATACCCGTTTACTTCACAGTTGTGTGGCTGAGTGAATCAAGGCTTTATACCTCTAATTATGAGGTTTCTTCTTAAAACTCTTTCTGGTTGTAAAATCATCAGCAATTGTGAAAGATGAAGATACAGATGGAGATACACCGAAACGCTCGGCACCGCTCTAAAGCCGTTCCAGAGAAGTTCTGAAGGTGTTATTGTCGTACATATGAGTGAGCTGTCAAGATATTTCCTCCACCTAAACCCCTCTCTGTCTTTCACCTCCCTCCCCCACCACCTCTCTGCCTCTCCCCCTCTCTCTGACACCTTCCCTCAGCGTAATACACACCAGCAAGCAATCGATACATACTCAGCCGAGAGCCAGGAGGAATTGTGGCAGTGTAGGCACCACACATTACAGGGTGGCCAAGTACAATAAGCTGTGGAGGGGAGAAGGAGAAGGACGAAATTGGAGCCATGGCTAAATAACAGCTTCTACGCACAGACTTCTCCCTTGATGATTGGAACGTGGTTTTGCCGCGCATTAAGCCTTTATTTTTCACTGGCGGTGACGTTTATTCAAATTTGGATAGATGCTGTCATTTTGATGGAACTGACATCAATTTAGGGGCGATCTGATCCTTTTTAAAATACTCTCTCGCCACCCACATTATTATGCTTATTACTGTAGCAAATGTGATGAAATGTGCAGAGCACCACAGCAAGAGATATGCCACCACGTTTCCATAGCAACATATCACACTGCCACCGCTGCATCATACACTTAAATGACAGACACAACCTATTAAGCCCTCTGAGATATATGAACACTGTCTGTTTGCATGCCAGTGAGAGTGTTAGTGTGTCAGTCTACACTGCCATGAGTATGTACGTGTTTCAACTTCCCATTTTTCTGCTAAGCAACAAAACCTCAACAAGGGGATACCACTTTAAGTCTTTTCTTGTAGAAAATGTAATTGATTTTGATTTGATTGGTTGATGTGTTTATTTCATTTGTCACAGGGTGCAATTCCCTACAAGCTGTGTAGTTATTGCGTGAAGAAGGGCCTTAACCAGAATAGGTGGAGTGAAGCCAAACCGTCCCATAATGCCTTGTAGGTGTGCAGCAGCAACAGTTCCTGGGGTGCTTTAGTCTTAGAATTCACATGATAGATGCACCCATTCAGCCAGTGTGTTGTCATGACAAACAACAGATTCAGTATATGGTAACACTGTGGGCCAGTCGGTATCAAAGTAGCCTAATAGAGACGAATGTCTGAATGGCTGCTGTTTGTTGCCCAAATTCTATAAAATTGTCAGCCGTTATATAAAACATTGTTTGCCATCCGAGTGTAGCTACTTTAAAAAGGGAGAAAGTCATAACTTAGAACATTACAAACAAATATTATCATTTGCACACTGGGTGAGCAAGAATGACTCAATGCAAGCGGAGAAGTTGCACTTTAATACCATCAGGTAAACATTACAAATTCTATATCTGTCATGCAACAAACTGTTCTTCAAAGTCAAAGCCAGTTTTTTTTTCTTTCAGTATTCTTGTCACACATTAGGTGAGCCACCACAGTCTCTAACACAGGTGAGCCAGTACGATACAGCTATACATCAGTGGTTGTAGAACCATTTTATTTTACTTTTAATTAATGAAGATCATTGTATTCAAAAGCTTGAAACATAACAACCAGGCACATGTGTGACATATTATCAAGTTATTAATAAGTACCACTCTTACATCCAAATAAGTGCCATTGTATTTTGACATTTTAACCATGACCATTGAGCTGTAAAACCCTGAAGTACAATCATGATTCAGTCTTTTCTGTTCATGTAAGGCACTTGTTAATGTTACTTACCTTTATAGAGCTGCACTTGTTCCTCATGGCACATTAATGAAAAAAGAAAATCAGTGACAGCAGTTCAGTGCACACGCATCTATTCTGTAATAATAGTGAAACTGTATTCACAGAATAAAAATATGTTGTATGCAGGTGATTCACATTAATTGATATTGTGAAATAAACAAACATGTTTTTGTACACTGTGAGCAAGTGTGCCACTGTTTTATTCAGACTATGCAACAGCTGTTTTCTAATCATAAATTTAAAACGAGCACGCTGTACACTGTGTTAGTTTGTGTTTGTTCTGTGTCTGATTGTTGGTTAAAGCACTTCACCGTTTAAGCCTCCTGCTGGTTTAAAGATCCCCTGAAGTTACTGAAAGAAAAAGGCCTCCAGCATCATCAGTCTTTCTGATTACAATCAGTGGCATCCAGACGACAGCATTTGGAAAGAATTAGATGCAAAACACCTGTCATTTTACCTCAGGAATTCAGACAGAAAAAAACCAAAAAAAACCCAACAAAAATAAGATGTTGAAAGAGTTTGAGACAGTCATAGAAGTCATTTTTATTTTCCATATCTTGACTTTCTAACAGCATTTCACCTCTGCACATTCACAGTGAAGGACACAGGTGCTGGACAGACAGAATCTTTATGTTACAACACTGTAGTTTTCTGATTTTAGTCATGTAATGGCAATAATTTATAGCGTCAACACTGAGGCCACAGCCTATATACACTTTATAATGTTCTAATTACCACCGCTCACGGCCTAGTAACCTAAATTGTTTTGTAAAAGGTTGAATGTGACTCATCAGAAGAGTCCAGTCACTTCTCTGGTCTGTACTGCAGCAGCCGTGCGGCCCACACCCAGTCTGAGCCATGGGCAGACCACCATGATCTCAGCTTTGCTGTAAATGTTTCAAGTCCGAGAGACTGTTAACTATCAAAGTCTTGCGAGTGACCACATCCAAGCAGCCTGGGGACATGTGTGCATCACCCACACTCACAGATTCACACGCGCGCACACACACACACACACACACACACACACACACACACACACACACACACACACACACACACACACACCCTCAGTTATGTTTGCTTAACAGGATGGGGAGCAAGTATCAAAGAGTCTTCCTTACAGGCATTAAACTGAAGATACTGTCTGCAGTTAAGAATTAAAATGAGTTTCCATTAATCCGTGCTCTGCTTTTATTCACTTTCACTTTGTCTATTGCTTTTCTATTTATCTCTTCTCTCTCTTCTTCTGTCCTCTTACATCTGCGTCCGCTGCTGTGTGTCTCCGTCTGGGCTAAACATGCTCTTTGCCTCCAATTTATCTGCCCCACCTCCTCCTCCTCTCCACCACCCCCTACCCCATCTTCACCTTCATCTCTCTCTCTCTCTCTCACTCTCGTCATCTATCCTCACCCCTTCTTCCTCATAGATTGACTCTTTCCAATTACATGAGCAGTTTCTTCAATCACACTGTAACAAATTACCTGACAAATTAAAAAAAACACCAGTGATATTTCTGGGCTTTAGCATGGGCCATTCTTACCCTTAATGAAATTTGCTAAGCCATACATCAGGAGTGTGTTGTCAGCCACGTATAGCTCTTCAAATCTTCCCGTTTCCCCCTGCTGTTTTAATATGCTTTATACAGATAATTATTTCCACAAGAAAAGCGCATCTCAATAGCTGGTGCTCTTGCTGTTTTCTCATATTACCCATTAATTTAGCTCAACTTTTCCTTTATTTTTTTTTTAAACACCAGTGGATTAAAGGGAAATGTTTGTGCATGCCTATTTGCCGCATATCTTGGGCAGTCGGAACATTACACCACCAACATGTAAAGGTAATTTCAGTGATTAAAGACTTATATAATCAGAGGCAGGTTCAGTGTTCGTTAATGTTAGTCTATTTAAATATTCTTCAGCGCTGCCGAGCACACCTCAGAGGTTTCTCCCTGTGCTGAATTGAATGTTTAGAACATTTGAAAAATTCATGAATAATATTTTTCTGCTGTTCCAGGATTAATCACAGAATAAATTTACTTGTGAAAGGATTTTCAGGAGTCTGAGAGGTGAGATTAAATGATTCAGGGTGCAGACAAATATATGTACCTGTGAACATCCATATTTCAAATGTAACCGCATGCTCATTTTTCACATTGTGTATTCACTTTAACATCCCACTCTAAATTGAGTTATAGAGGTAATGTTTCCTGTTGCACACGGCATTGTGTGTGTGTGTGTGTGTGTGTGTGTGTGTGTGTGTCTGTGTGTGTGTGTGTGTGTGTGTGTGTGTGTGTGCGCTGTAGGTGGGTGGGCATAGTTGTGTTTTACTGCACATGCTGATTTGAGTTTACTTCTGCTTGACGTTCAAAGGCTCATTGTGAGAAGTAGCTTGACAACAGGCCAAATGACATACTGTAGCTACCTAGATACAGTGTCAATAGCTGGCATGCTAATGTAAGTAAATATTGAGTGTACTTAATGTTGGACATGCTATGTCATGTAGTAATTTACAATAGGCAGCGCAGCTACATATCTGCAGCCAGTACACAGACTGAAAGCGTCAACTGCTTGTACTGTATCATGATAACAGGGAGTATTATTGAGGTGTTATGACTTTTTATGTCATGTTTTGTGCTGCTTTTTTTCCTTGTATTGCACTAATGGCCTATTGAACCTGCCAATTCACGTTCAGCTGAGTGTGCGAAAGCCCTCCTTGTTGTGAAAGGTCTTATCATTATGAACAGCTTACAGCGTCTCGGCCTGTACACAGCCTGAATACCGGCACCGAGTTTGCAAGCAATTTTTCTGTGAAGAGAAACATTCCATCCAGAGAAGGGATTCCTGGTGCTGGATGGGGCACAGGACGCAGAAAGCAGATGCTGGTGTTGGAGCAGAGCCAACATGTGCAGGAGACCAGGGACCCGGATGGTGCGCATGAACACAGAGAGAGAAATGTTTGCTTTTTAGATGTGAGTTTCAAATGGTGGGAGAGCTATAAAAAGCACGTCCAGAACTGAGTCTCAAAGTCAAGGCCAGAGGCCTGTCAGACGAGCACATATGCAGCACTGCTCAATTCTGGAAACATATTCCTGCTGTAGTTACACTTCTTCCTTTTCTAAACCTTCTGTGACTACAATACTTTACTATGGTAATATTTTACAGTAATTGCTACTGTACAGTACATATAGTAAGATGTTTCTGAAAATTACATCGCCTAAATTTTCCAATGAAAAGTGGGTCTGCAAAAGAGAAGAGCATTACAAACTGTAACACTGTAGCCGTGCCCTATTTAACAAAATTAAAATTTAGTTTGTCTCTTGTTACCATTGGTCAGAGCCAGGTTCCAGTCTACGTGCTAAGCTAAGCTAAATGGCTGCTGTCTATAGCTTCAATAGTTTCAATTCTTAACAACATCATTCAGAGAAGTCTGAGTTTGCCAGCGTTAGATTGTTTGTGTAAACATAAGTGTTCCGTATGCAAACAAAACCGCATACAGCTTTAAGAGCTTGAAACTTGAATCCACAAAGATTCAGAAACCTCGACTGCCCTTCCTCTGGCAGAATTTGATCAGGTCCACATGGACCAAATGGACAAAAATTAACACAGAGCTGAAATTGAATCAGCTCCCTGACCTCTGCAAGCTTTCCATGAACCCTCCCAGTAGGTTTTCAGGGACATAAATCTCTGGGAAATAGTCGTCCTGCCGAGCACCTGCTGGATGGCCAGACGACTCTCCTCGGCCAGAGCCCTTTAACTGCAGCTGTGACGACTTTTCGAGGCGGCTCTTGGCTTCCAGGTCAAGCTAAAACTCACTTAATGCTATCCTTAACAGCTCTGTATGTATTACATGTACACTGTGGCATTGGTCAAGGTTACAGTCATATTGTTTTATGATGAGCATGTAACACCAAATACTGTAAATGTATCTAATCCAGATGTTTATGTTGGTCATATTTGGTGTCTTAACCCTTCTACACAGGCCAAGCTGCAAGCTTCAAGGCCTCTTTTTTTTGTATTGACTTAACCTTCAATTAACCAGGATGCATGGCTAGTTTAATGACTTTCATGCCTCAGGTCATGGTCACTGTAGGAAACATAACAGCCTTTAATACTGGTGGTATCCTTCTGCCGATAATAAAGATGACAATTCAGGCAAAGGTATAGGAAACAGTCCATATAGTCCTTCCCACTATAAATACAGCTTGTGCGTCTAAGTTCACGTGTTTGTGTGTGTGTGTGTGTGTGTGTGTGTGTGTGTGTGTGTGTGTGTGTGTGTGCGTCCACCTGCACTCGTGTTTACGACAGGCAGTGAGCGAGTCCGCTCCTTCAGTCTTCAGTAGGATGCTATAAAAGTCAAAAACCAAATCAGACCCACAGGAGTCTTCTTACCAAAAAATGTCTCAGCCAGGAGAAAGCAGTAAAACGTTACGTGCTCTCTGGGAGCACTTTGAACGGAAGAACCTCAACACGACATGATGCTTGAGCTCCCCTCCGGCCGTCAACATGTGATGTGTCCACGGGGAATCAAACGCCAGTAACATTCGTCACTTCCTGTATTATCGCAGACATGTGAGAACTAAAGTTGACTGTCTGTGGAATCTGGCCTGTGTGTCACATGTTAAATGAGGTTAAATGATATTTTACACGTGGTGGGGTTTTTTTTTCCAGATTGCTGTACTAATTTAAATTACAGAGTCAGTTCCTCAGAGCTGAAATCACGCTTTCAGATAAGTCAAATTGATTAAAAAATCTTACTGATTCGTTTAAAGGAAATGTTTCTCAAACCAGAGGATATTATTGTAATTATTCACCCTTATGGGCATACACCCGTGCAAGAGAGGAGAGAACAAAGAGGAACAAATGCAAGAAAACACAAAACAATTAAAATGCTAATTGTGTTGTATGGTACCAACATGTGGAGAGGGGATTCTGGAGGCCTTTCTTGAGAGCCTCCTCCAACATGGACTACTACTGCATCTGCTGAGTGAGAGGTAGGGGAGCGCCGCTGCACAGTCCTGTGAAAGGAAGACAGCATTTTTTTGTGCATTTTTGAAATTTTTCTCAGTTTGCATCATCCGCTGCCGTAACGGTTTCGACTTAAGATGAACTGTCGCTTCGAGGGCACACACATGGATCACCACATGGCGTTTTGACTGACAGCTCCTCAGAATAACAAGCTCTGATGTGAGGGACGTGTAACCTCCCGCACTGAAACATTGCAAACACACAGACCAGCTAGTGCTGAGTAAACAGAAAATGTAAACGCCGGTTATTTAACAAGCCTCCACCTCTCCATCCTCGCAGCCCCTCGTCTCCCAACGCCACCACCCCCTCCACCCCCCTGCCCTCGTCCTGCACCCCTGCCCCCGCATCCCCGCCTCTTCACACATTAAGTATGCATTGATTCAGCCTTCCCCTGTGTTATAAATACAGCATCGATCCACCCCGCGATCAATAGACTCATTCACATGCATAGAGCCACTTTGATAACTCTCCTACTCTGAGCCACTCGCAATAGCTTCGCCTCTCCCTCTCTCTTGCTCTTTCTACCTCCATCTCAATAGCTCAACATAATCCTCTGCATCATTCATTATTTTATTCCTATAAATATATATGTGTGTGTAAAGACACTTACAATCAGCTGTACAAATCCTTTAGATGACAGACACCACACTCCAATCCATAATTTATCTAAATCACTATTACAGTCCACACCATCCATTCTCAGTTACTGTTGATATTGATGCATAGTTGTTAAAACTACTTCTTGCAGTCCAGATCTGCCCACCTTGAGCCAGGTATGAACTCATCTTCTTTCACACCAATGAACGACCTGCACGCAATCAAAAGCACGGGCATTTAATTAAAAGTGAATAAGTAAAATTTTTATTAGGCGACTGATAGATCGAGAGCAGAGTTGACCTCCTAGTTGCACAGCACCAGATCTGTGATTGTTAGCTTTCTCTGCAGACATCTGGATGGAAAAGCCCAGCTATAAAGGGAAGCAATTCACAAGCTACAAATGCATTTGTAATCAAAAAAGATGGAAACAAACATCACAAGTTTTAATCAGGCTGCATGTGGTTCGCTTTAGATAACATCCAGGTGCTTTATTGCCTCTGTATGTGAGTAAACCCCTGCAGAAACTCTCCCTATCGCTCCAGCTGCTTAACACGAGCGAGGCACTAAAGAGCAGGATTCAGAAAACTGCCCTTTTTTTTACGCAATTACTTTCATTTTTATTTACTATTTTTCGTCGACATTCCTTTATCCATTCCTCCCATGCTCTTCTCCTCTGAAGGAAGTGAAGGCTGAGGAAGGTTGTTGATGATCTTTACAGGGGTCTGTCCCTGTTGTGCACTTAAGTAGCTCCTCATTGCTTTTATGGTGACTCACTAAAACCTGTCTTGTAAAAAGCAGTCCAGGGAAGGTAAGGAAAGGTGGAACACACTCATAAAAGACAGAGAAAAGGGGGGAAAAAAATCAATGCCCATTTCTTCAGCACCTATGAATTTCATCGACACTGGCCCCCGACCCATCACTTTGTCACAAATTTGCCAGTTTTGGATTGAAGTTAGTGCGAACACTTTTTCTTCTGAACCACAAAAAAAAAAAAAAAAGATGTTTATTACATCTTTCTTAGTTTTGTGGAGCAGGACCATCAAAATATAATCAACCAATATTTCCTGTTTCTTTTTATTTAATTCTCAAAATCATCTTTAGGTCATCTATATTACTTTACTTTTTAAACTCTCTTTAAAACAGGTAAATTGCAGCAAGTTATTTCCACTCTCTATTGTTTTTGGCCTTAAAAAATGTATCCTATCTAAATTGTGTATTTGTAGTTTTTTCCTTTTGGTGCTAACATTTAGAATAAATGGAAAGAGTCAGCATGAAACAGGCCTCTCAGGAACAAGCAGCGGCACATTCAAAATGACTCCTCTTAATGTCAGAACCTCACTTTACATTAGCTAGGGTGTAGAACAAGCAGACAGATAATGTCATTTTGTCGCTGTGCTTTACAGCTACTCCATTTTGACGGGGGAGAGGTTTGCCTGGCAGTGTCTCTCATCTTAAAGATCAGCCTTAATTGTGCCAGTGTGCAGGAAGACCCTGTCGTCCTCAGCGGGACTCTAATTGGCTTAAACTTAACTTAACCTTTCCACGGCTTCATCACGCAAGCGGCAGTCAAAACGACATCATAAATGGATCTTTTGTAAAGCAACACAATATTACAAATCATCGCAAACCTCTGTCGATTACCGTGACAGTGGGTAGAAGCATGTTGCATGAGTGTGTATCGTGCAGTCCTGTGGAGGGAAATTAAATCAAAATTAAAGGGTTTGTGTCATGCAGACCTTGTTACTCAGAAATGCATTCGAATTTCTTTTATCCAACCTCTGACGACACATTTCATGCGTTCACCAAAAGAGAAAAAAATTTCCACGGCAATCATTACTCTCCATCAGCATACTCAAATTTCTGAGATTTTTTGCTTCTCAGGTTAAAGGGGCGCTCTTCTTTTATTCTTCAAAGACATGCAAATGTTCTCTCTCTGTCTGTCTGTTACCTTCATTCCAGTAAACTAGGCTTATTAAATGCATTAGGGAGAATCAAAGTTGAGGTGTGCTTTGAGTGCATTCAAAGAAGGTGGTGATTGGAGCTCGAAACAGGAAAAGATGGGAACCCCTCTTAGTGTCCCTGCGCCCATTTCTGTACACTACTTCATTTAGCACCAATTAGATTTTCAGTTCCCTTTCTGCTGCTAATGCCCAGGCTTGCAGGGCCCATGCTAAATTAAGCACTAGATCTTCATTGCGGGGCTGCAAACCAATTGATTTCGCCCCTTAATCAATTTATTTCATTAGTTATACATTCCTCTTTTTCCCTCTCTGCCGTCTCGTCTCAGGAGCCGGCATGAGGAGAGTGACCTATCCCGGAGTGTGACACAGAGGAGAGTGATTTGAATGATAACCAAATAGCTAGCACGGCCTCGGCGGTGTTTAAAGATCATATGTAAATCAAATGTCGGAGGGGGGAGGGGGAGGGGGAGAAATTGCTTGGTGGGGTTCTGTCAGAAAACAATTTAGTGATCGTTAAAAGGGATGCCTCGCCGTCGTGCAAACCTCCGCAAATTAAATCAATGCAGCCACCGGTCTCTGCCCCCTTTCACTTCTATCAACCCCCCACCCCACCCCACCCCCTTTCCCTCTCTCATCTTTCTTCTCTCTCTCTCACACACACACACACACACACACACACACACACACACACACACACGGATGTACAGATACCCACACAGGAAGACAGAGAGTGAGAGCCTAAACCTTAAAGATTTTCTGGATAAGGAAGATAAGGATGTTTTTATTACTCTGCTCCTACACTGTGCACTTTTGGAATTATGAAGGGAAAAAAGTGGAAGTGCTAAGCCTCAGTGTAAATAACACAAAGGGACACAGCGTGGCACATTCATGATGACAGGCGTGATAATGCAACATGAGATGCAGGGAGATTGAAACAAACCCCACCCAGGATGATCTCACCGTTTATCCTAATGAGATGAGTTACTATAGCAGCGCAAGACAGCTTAGCTTTGCTACAGAAGACATGAGTACAGCAGCAGTTATGGAGAAAAATACTCTAAAATGTTAAACCCCCCCCCCCACCCTTCCACCACCACCACCACCCACCCAGGAGAGCCAGTCATGCTTGACTCCTATCCCTAAAGCCTGTATGTGTCAATCACAGTCCCTGGGGAGAGGCTGCACGTTTCAGAAGACTGGGGAAATAAAAACATGTTGTGGAAAATCTACATTTGGTAGATGGAGGCGACATCACTCACTGCAACATGTTTGCAGAGTTGTGTGCCGGTGCAGGCTACAGATGTGGTTTGCAGTTGAAAAGCAGAATGTATTTTTCTTTCTCTCAAGCCTTCTCCAAACAGGGATGTGCAGGCAAGAGATGTGGGTGGGCTGGCATGTACGCATGCCCACACGCACGTTTGCTGTGTTGTCTACAGGGTGTGCCGTCATACACAGTGTCACTATGAACACATACTGTGAGAAAGAAAGAGAACTATAGCCCACCACATGTGTTGTCTTTGTAACGGCACCTTTGTTGAGGATAACATGCCGGCGCTTGCGCATGCAACTCACACTCACACTCACACTCACACAGTCATGTAGAGATTCTGCTGTACACACTCATTGTGTCTACTTGTCAAATGGCACCTGATATCCGCCAGCGTCTGGGAATCAAATTAAGTGAGCGACTGCTGCCGAGGCCTCCTGCTCTTTTTTCTCATCCGCCATCCCTGGGCATAATTAATTTTATCATCAGCGTCATTATTATTGTTAAATTGTTTTTCATATTTCTTCATTTTTCACCCCCCCCCACCCCCCACCCCCCATTTGCCTGCCTGGAATACCAAGTGTATGCTAATGTGTTTTGGAGATTGCCAGCGCACACAGAGATGGAGAGCGGTAGAGAGGAATGAGAATGAGAGAGAGGGTCTGAGATGAGGAGAGGGGTGGGAGATGGAGGTGAGACAGAGAGAAGGGGGGGGGGTTGGGGGGGTAGGGGAGCAATGAGGTTGGAAGGCAGGTGGAGGGGAGGAAGGGTGTCGGCGGTGCGGGGGGAGGAAGGTGGTGGTGGTGGGGGCTCAGGTGGGGAGGGGGCACTGTTGTGAGGGGCACATTACGTATTCCACCGGCGTATTTGGAACCCAATTAATCAAGCAGAGGAGAGGAGAGATGCAGAAAGGATGAGATCGCCCTTCACGTTGATGAGGCCTGGCCGGGGCAAACGCTCAACCACCTGAGCTCCTAACCGCCATGCCGACACACAGGAATTATGGCAATACCTTCACTCCTTTCTCTCTCTCTCTCTCTCGCTCTCAAACACACACTCTCTCTCGCTCTCTTCCCACCTCTTTTTCCTCATCCCTCTCTTTGTGCTAATGTAACATAGATTCTCACCTCCTCTACTTCTTCTACAAAAGCTATTTACCTTGCGCATTTTTCACCCTCTGGAGTAAAAGTCCGGCAGTTATTTTCTTTTCCTTGATCCGTTAAACACGTTGTTAAAAGTTTGCACACAAAATGAGTTTTTGCCAGATGTGGGAACTATTTAAAACACAAGGATAAAGACAGGCCAAGTGAAGTGAGTGGGGAGAGAAAGGAAAGGAATTTTAAAAAAGATTTTAAAGTGACTGTGACAAATATATCTCACTGGGGGGTAAAAATGATTAGCCTACCTTAAAGAGTTATCTTTAGTGCCACCTTTACTCACTTCTGCATCAGTGCAGAAGTCAGGTCAAGCCTGTGGTGGCCAGCCACCAGCGTCGATCGTTGGGAAATTGACCGTCTCATAGAGGAGGAGAGACCAAGAGAAAAACTCCAGTCCCTCGTTGACTTAATTTGATTCCCCTCCCTAGAATGCAAGCCAATAGATCCCATATCTACATAGTGCTCTGTGCAGGGTCTATAAATATTGACCCCGCCATTTCCTGTGTGTGGCGTTAATGAAGCATTTAGTATACCCACAGCATTATGGAGGACCTATGTAAAGCCACCTCTCCCTCTGTCAATGCCATCGCCTCCTACATACACACACACACACACACACACACACACACACACACACACAAACACACAATAGATGGACTAAGGTGCCAAGAAAGCAGATTTCCAAAAGGCAGGTCGGTTTAAATGATCATTTAGCAGGCAAAGCAGGAACAAGTACTCATCCATTTCTGAATTTGTTTTTGAAAGAACATGAACTCATCAACTCTGGACATAAACTATGAAAACATTTTGTTTCTCAGGTAAAACTGAAATCATCCACCACCCGATGACAACTTATGATTTGTTTTTTGTTTTTTTTGCCCCACAATGTTCCAGTGTCTGACGACCGCCTGTTGCTTCACCTGCTTTGCAAAGGTGGAATTTATTGTATTTCTCTCACTTTTTGCGCATGGATTTGCAATAAGAGACATTATCTGCGTGACATTTATGTTTTGATTTCAGGAATGCTTCCGTATATCAATGCGTTGCAACATGGTACAACAGTGTTAATGTACAACAAAAGAGGGCAGCAGATGGACATTTGACCCCCCACAGAAGTTTGTTTTGACCAAAGGTGGTGGCGTCATGGCCACTGAGCCAGAGCCAGCCTTTATTTTATCACACATTGAGTGTGAAGGGCAGTTTCCCCAAAACGTCCTCTTGCTCTCTATCACATCACTTCCCACATCTCTCTGCAGCAACCTCCGTCTGTCACCCCCACTTCTCACCTGTCACCCCCTCACCTCACAACCAAACACCCTCCATCCTTTTTTTTTTTTTTTGGGAAAAAAATGAAATAATTTTGTTGTGGGGTCCCCGGGCGGTTTTGTAATTTCATGCCTGTGTATGATAATTTTATGCTGTCCTGCGTCGCGTAACTCAGGGCTGCCAAATGCTGACAGGTGATAAATACGATCTTTTCCGCCCCGTGTGCAACAGACCTGAAAAAAAAAAAGAAAAAAAAAAGAAGACAGACAGGAGGGGGGTCTGGGGTTTGGAAGCTGAGGGTTTGTGGGGTGGGGTGTGGGGGCAGTAGGGGGCGGGGGGGGGGGGGGGGAGGATTCCCTATTGGGCAGGAAGCTGAGGCCTTGTGGATAGCAGTGCGCACAGCGGTGTCGCCATTGCTGGAGCAATTTCACGGCCTGCCCACCCCACCTTCCCTCACCCACACACTTTCATTCACTTACAACCTGCCTCCCCACATCTCCCTTATCTTTCTTCCCCCTCTCTCTTGTCCCCCATTTTTTTTCCATCTCTCTTTCTCTCTCTCTCTCTCCTGTCTTTCCCCTCCCTCCCTCCCTCCTCTGCCCAGGAGAGACCGAGAGGACAAGAACCTTCGAGTAGCCTTGAACAGCAGGGATAGAGATCAGTGCATTTTTTTTTTTGCTTCTCACAGGAATAACAGGAAATAAACAAGAGGACAGTTTGTGGAGGTGCAGTTTTCCACCCCGTCAAGGAGACATTTATGTGGCGAAGGGGCAGAGGAACAGACGAGGGGAGAGGGGGGAGAAAGGGGGAGGACAAGGAAGTGACCCAAGCGTGGAGGACTGATGGTTTTCTGAGTGACGTAATTATTCGCCTCCTTGCATCGTGCAGTTAGAATGATGATATCCAGAGAAAAAAGGGGTCCAGTCTGTGCACACATGTACACAGCGTACACAGTGACCTTCACATTATACCTGCATGTCATGTGCATTATAGTTTATAGGTTATGGCAAACACATCCTAAAGATTGGCTCTCCCTACAGAGAAGATACCTATTTGAAATTCACCATTTCTGACATGACTATATTAATTTTGGCAATGTTTTGGGGTTTTTTTTAGGTGCAAGTACAGGATCCTGATGGCATTTAAACATGGAGCTAATATGAAAATTGAATATGATCGTTCCTCGCAGCATATCTGTGGATTCTGCACCATGTCCAAGAAATCCACTCAATCAATCTGGAGATGTGGGCGAGGGGAGGGGTGTCTGCACCACCGAGGTTCCAAGTCATTAAGCAGCCAGAAATTAATTGACTTCACGGTCCTTATATGGCTGAGCGTGGGTTTAACCCAGGCACAGCAGCCTCTATTAGTATTGTACTGCCTGTTCCTAGGGCTGCAAAATTGGAGAGACACAGCCCCATTCCAGTCAGCAAAAAACGTGTCCTGATGTCCCATATAGTGTGATTAATAAGGCGATCACGCAGTGATAAAGTGTCTCAATGATACATTGTAAACGAAAGGTTAATAATGTACATGCATGCATATGATCGGAGCTCATTATGCCGCAGTTAAGTATATGTCAATAAATTCCAATATAACCTGCAATCGTTTAGGTTTGTAGTTCATAAGCTACTCGCTCATAAGATGGAAATCTCTGTTAAGATATGGGACAATGTGCGTTTTCCTGTCAAGGTGCACGTAAATTGAGCAGAGGCTCATGGCAGCACACGTGCACACACACACACGCACACACACATATACTCAGATGAGGAGCGACCTCGAGGCTCTCTTTGACCTCTATGTTCGATCTCTCTTTCAGAATCCAATCAGGCTGAAGTCTCCAGAGGCAGAACAGAGCAGAGGAGGAGGAGGAGGAGGAAGTGAAGTTAGGAGCACAGAGTCAGGGAGCAACAGGAGCTTAACACACATTGCGTATATCCATGCATGCCATTGAAGCCATTGCAGCTGCGCTCAGGGGCAGCGGGTGCTCGGCTGAGTATGCTTGACGTTGCTGTGCTCCACCAGGATCAAGACAGTTCACTGGAAAGGAATGTGCAGTATAATTATATCTGTGTGTGTGTGTGTGTGTGTGTGTGTGTGTGTGTGTGTGTGTGTGTGTGTGTGTGTGTGTGTGTGTGTGTGTGTGTGCGCATGTGTGTGTGCATGTGTGTGTATATGTGTGTATGTATGTGAAGGGTTCTGTTTAGATCTGATCTGATTTGTTTGCTTCATGCCACTTTGTGAATGGGAAGAAAGATTCTAGAGTTGACAATTTATGAATGAAAAGAAGGATGAAAGGATGGAGGGATGGATGGGTGGATTGAAACGCAGGCAGATAGGCTGACGGAAAGGTAAATAGAGAAAGTCACTTCAAAGTGGGCTCTTTTTCCCCCCATGTGAATTTT
The DNA here is from genome assembly GCF_002260705.1 of Seriola dumerili. Taxonomy (NCBI): domain Eukaryota; kingdom Metazoa; phylum Chordata; class Actinopteri; order Carangiformes; family Carangidae; genus Seriola; species Seriola dumerili. Next base: position 5,022,569 of record NW_019174272.1, on the reverse strand, counting down.
ACAATATTCTGCTGAGAATTATTTTTTTTTGGGTCTGAGACTATTTGTGTCACTATTACAGTAGAGATCAATGAGGGTTGACTCCCTGCAGGCAGGGGAGTGGAGACGGATGTTTAGTCCTGTTTCTGCACTGATCTTCTCTTTTATAGCAACTGAAATATGAACATTTAGCCAGGGATCTTTTCTTTTCCAAGGATTATTCAGAGATGGGGATATTTTTGAAGTTTTGTCTTTTTGTCACGGGAGGGGTTGAGGGTCGAGTTCATGTTGCAGAGTGGTTCATCCTTTTAGTGACACTTGGACAAAATGTTATGTTCATGTTGTTGGGCACTCAAGCTTTTTCTGAGTCCCTGAGCACCTACTCCTGCAGGGGACAGAGTGCCACCTATTGGTGCCCAGTTGGCTGTAAGATCTATCTTCCTCCTCCTTCCTGCTGCGTATGTTGTCGCATGTTGTGATGCAAGATGGAAAGCAAGTGACAAGAGCAATACAAAATCTTTAATCTCTCTCTTAAACCACCTTAATGTACTCACAGTGTGCAGGTTAATTACGTAACTAGATATTATATAATCAGGTTCATTCTCATGTCTTTTAATTCAAAACACATCTTTGGATAAACAGATTAGCATGTGGACATAAATGACATAAAATAACAAGATATGATGAAGGGCTTAACCCTAACTCGTAAAAATCTATATGATATGCAGTGAGGGATTAAAAAGTCAATAAAGGGATAAATCAAATATATTTTGTATAAGCAATACATTTCTTTATGCTGTGATTTTGACCTATACACACTATAGTTACCACAAACCCGGCAAGCTGGACAAATCATTAAAACTATGTCAAGGAAAAATCCCAGTGAGCTTAATAAAACAGTATGATTAAAATTCAAGCAAGGATGGTAGTTATTCCACACACAATGGCTGTCTGCTTAATATACAGCAGTGTGCAGGCCCCAGGTCTCTTTGTCCCAGGCCTCAGTGCTTGTAAAGAGCAAGGTCTTTTTACATTTTCACCAGGTTTGAGAAAACAAGCTGCTTACACATTCATGCTCCGCAGCAGAGAAGAGTTTTGGACGGAGGACTGCTTCACCTCTGACACTCACAAACTCCAGTCCATGGCTTTCTTTCTTTCTTTCTTTCTTTCTTTCTTTCTTTCTTTCTTTCTTTCTTTCTTTCTTTCTTCCTTTCACCTTCAGAAAACAACAGGGAGTCAAACAGATTTCAATGTCACGGAGAGCACTGGTCCCTTGCGTTACAGACTTTTTTCTTTTCTTCCTTTTGTTTTTTTTTTTTTTTAAAAAGAACTGTTCCTGAGGTTCCAGCTCCACGTTGGCTGTCAGTTGCGTAAAGTGTAGACAGTCTGAAAGGCGCTGGACTGGGAGATATCTCTTCAGCAGGTTGATGGAGATTTGTGATAGGTGTGTGTGTGTGTGTGTGTGTGTGTGTGTGTACACTATATGTGACAGTACTGAGTGTGTGTGTGTCTGTGTGTGTGTGTGCTCTGTCAGTTCCAGCACAAGGGAACTCCTAAATGGATCGGGTCACTGCTGATCACATGGCAGAGATAATGGTCCAAACAACCTTGACGAGAGTGGAAGAGGTCTCTCTATTTAATTAGAAACTTTAATATTTCATTCTCTGCTGTGCCTCATTAGAGCCCTTCCATCACACCCTCCCAGACCCATACACACTACAACACAGTCTTTTTGTCTCAGAGGATTCTCATTGGCCAGATTTTCTGTTTCAGCTTAAGAGAGGAGGAAGAAACGCAGTGTTTCTTTTCTGTTCACAGTTTGTCAGTAGCTGTGTGTATTTGTTTTTTCCCTCAGTGTTATACCAGATTGATTTATTTCACAAGTGTTGACTGGTTTACATCAACAGTGAGTTGAGCTTTCATTAGAAATATAGAAGAGGAGAAAGAAATGTTTACATCCTTTTTTACTTGAGCAGTTTATGCAATTCTTTTTTCTTTAGCTGAAAAGTAGAGGTGGTAAGATCTCGATGGACTACTACAGCTCGCAAGATGTGGTCTTGTCTACTTGTATTTTAAAAGAAGGTACACAGTGGTAAACAGGAAGCACAACGGTCCTTGAAGAAATTTGATTGAAACTGTGATTTGCATGCAAACATTTTCATTGGTAAAAATGATTATGTGGGACTAGGGATAAACTAAAGACTTGTGTCAAGCCAACCTCTGTCCACAACATGGTATTTATTAAACATACCTTGTAGGATTTGAGGGCCACATTAAAAAGGGATGTGGCACAACTGCATACAAAGTCAATGGAAAGATGCGATGTGACGTGAATTCTACTGCAAATTGTACTGCATCTGCCGTAGTTGACGATATTTCAACTTGAGCAATTAATTTGCTTCATAAACATATAAAACAAGATACAACTCAAAGGAATGTACCAGCTGCAGGCACACTGGTCCTTTGTTCACATAACCTTTGTGAGGTGGCCGGATTTTTTGGCAAGAAAGAATCCATTTTTGCCAGGCTCCAAAATTGCCGGTTGTTGCCGAACCACAGTTGCGCGAACCAATTGGCGACCAGCGGGGGAGGAACTATAGGCGTATACTGGCAGCTATAGGCGTGTCTTAAGTGTGACGACAGTGAGAAGCAACTGATCTTTAACAGCGATGGCGGCTCAGAAAGAGGTTTGTGTAGCTGCTGCTATAACATCAGTTACATCAGAACTGGAGAGTATTTCTTCACTGAAAGAAGAGCAAAGAACGGTACTGAAGGCTTTCCACGACAGACAAGATGTTTTTGATCTTCTCTTGACTGACCTCGGAAAAGAGTTTCAGTTCCCAACTAGCTCTGCTGGTAGTGAAAAAAACTGAGGTATGCAGAGTCTGATTGGGTGAAGTTAGCCCGTGATAGACGATGATAGACAGATGGTTCATCCAATCACCTGCCAAGTATTTCCAACGAAACCTTCCCAGATGGTCTTGTCAAACAAACCATCTGGCCGTTAGGTTATCGTTCTCATGGTAACAATAATAAACACGCATTTCAGGTTGTGGAATGGTCATGGGTTGAAAAGAAAAAAAAATGAACCGTATTATCAGTTTCACATGGGAAACAGCGGCCTCCTGTGTGTAAGTTCTGCTTTTTGCTGATCCCTCCACCATAACCTCCTAACACGAACTTTGTCACTATATATATTATAGCCCCTATTATACAGCCTGTTCAGAGCTGAATCTATGTAAAAGGGCCGACATGGCAGGACAGGATGCCAACACCGTGGTGTTACGGGTCACACCCCTGACACCAGCACCAATCTAAAATCACATACTGAGGCGGCAATACGCTGGTTTTGTTTCATTCAATGTAAACAAGCAAAGGGGTCTTCTTAACGGCAATAAAGCTAATCTCGCCTAACTTCCTCCTTTGCTCCCAACTAAAGTTTCACCTCAAGTATATGTTATTCTTTGAAGTGTGTGTCTGTTTTTTATGACTTCCAATCATGTCTCAGAAACATCAGATAACTAAAAGGAACGACTCAATTCTACTGTAAAAAAAAAAAACATCTGACCTAATTTTCAACAATCAGTTCTCATTGAAATGTGTCCATTGTAACCTTTTTTAGAATAAACGTCAAGCTCACAGTCAGTGTGGTCCAGTAACTAGCTACGCTGCTCCTGTCAGTCATGTAGCCCTCTTTACTGGTTGTAGCTTTTTGTTGAGATAAGGAATGTGAAAAAAGCATTGGCAGTAGTGTAATATTTGCCAGTTGAGGCAGACAATATGTGGAGACTTAAACTCTCAACTATCCACTGCCAGTTGGTCACTTTTGTCTTCTCACACAGCAACCGCTCAGGTATTCCACTCAGCTCACAGTTTCATAACCATCTCCGCCATGAGACCAATAAGACCTCATCTATTCCCTCTCCTTTTTATCTTTTGTCTGGCATCACGGGTGCTCAAGCCTGGTTAGGAGAGGGAAGGCTTTGCCCAATCACTCTGTCCTCCCAGAGGCCCCCCCTGGCCCTGGTAATGGGAGGCAGGAATGTGATGACAGGACACTTTAAGGGTGATTCTGTTCAAGGGCACGTCACTCTGTCACTGACAACACTTTAATCCTGATCAAGGTGTCTGACCGGCCACTGGTCGCGCTCTCTCCATACTGTACTGTATGAAATTAGGGATGAATTTCAAGCGATGTCGGTTTATAATGAGCTGAAGGTGACCAAACTATAACTGCTTTAATTTTTTTTTTACATTATAATTACAAAAATACAGTTCCTACTAAATTATAACCTCACAAGGATTTATGCAAACCAGTATTTTTGATTTGTGTCTATATATGTTTGCATGAGTGTTTGAATGTGTTGGTGACTGTGGCGATGTGTGTGTTTAGGTGCATGCGTGTGGTACATCATATGTTTGTGTGTAAGCAGGCATAGAGGGGGGCATAAAATATGCAGGATAATTACCAGGAAGAGGTTGGGACGCAGATGAAAGGCCTCATATTGATTCTTGAAAGGACCTGACAGCTCGCCTGAATGTTTTATTTCCTCCGCATTGTTTGTTTTGCATATAAAGGATTCCATTTTCTTGTGAATTTTGATTGCAGTAAAGGCGGCAGACCCTCTGCCTGCTGAGGGGAGGACAAGTGCTGTGTTAACTGTTTAGAGACAGAAAAGGGATATGGGATGCATGAGACCCCTTCTGCAGGCCCTCTACCTGACAAACCACAAATAACCAGAGCTAGATGACAGACACATGGCATAAAAATGGCCCGACACAAAGCCAAAAAAAAAAATCTGTAAGGAGGTACAAGCTGAGACACCTGATTCCCACATATTCCCTGCTGAGAAGCTACAGAGCCTCCTTCTTTTACATATCAGGATAGAGCGCAGCAATCCTGAGACACATGCACAGATTTAGGTAACGAAAAGTCAAGCGTGAAAACATGGATCCGGATCTGGTGAGCCCACCGTGAGCGCTGGAATGCATCGTCGTGTAGTGTCCCAGCCCAATGTAAACAGCCAGCGCACGTGTGTGCATGCCTCCCTCCTCTAAAGCTGCTTTCCATTTCCCTCTGGTGCCCATTTCTCCTCATTCAGACCTTTGTTCCGCCAGCTACCACAGATGCAGTCCCACCACAGGATTTCATACACAAACACAGCATCCGGCTCCCCTGCCTGCAGCCCGCCCCTCTCACAGTCCAGCTGTCCTCACCATCATGTTGTAAAGAAAGCAGTCTGAGCTTTAGGTGAAGTTTATGCTCATGTGATGAAATTATAACAAAAATCATTTTGCATACTGTCTCATTTCAAAACAGAAGGGGATATTATTCTGAGCACATCTGTTTCAGTGTTAAGTATTTGTATCTTATCTGATTTTAAATCAGAAATCACCCTCTTCTGTAAAAAAGAGCAGCATCTTTTTTTTTTTTTTTTTCACCTAAAATTACAGTTATATTTTAAAACAAAATACCAGGTGTCTTTGCAGAAACAATCATCTGGATAATCCTCTGGCCTCATTGCACTTTTCATTTGAAAGAAAATAGTGAAAAACTTTTGCTCCTGGTAATTAAAAACAAAAGTTGCAACTGTAATACTTAAACTTAATGTAATACTGAATATATAGAAGTTGGAAAGTCTTTTTGAGAATCCAAATGTTTAATGTCGCTTGCTTGCGAAAGATGCTAGCTCAGCTCAAGCAGCAAGAGCTAGCTGAGGGATGAAAGCAGCCTCTGCTCCTGCTGGTTGTCAGCCACTTTAAAACACGACTTGATCACAATAAATCAATCATTAGTTTTATTTAAGAGCATGCACATCACAAAAATTCACTACATTACTGTTTTATTTATATCTGATATCCCATACTTCCTAATCATTTTCAGATTGGATTTAGTGGCCTTTGTAGAATAATAAATATAAAATAGTGTATTGATCTTTAAAGGAAATTCTCCTTTTGCTTGTGCAGCAGGGGCAAAGGTCAGGGGCAGTCACAGCACACTGCCTCTGGAGCCGATGAGGATTCAGTATCTTCCTCAAGGAGGCTTCAGAGAGTAGATGCTCACCACTACTGGAGCTTATATATGGTTTTGTCTTTATACACCAGGCCATGTTTCTGCCCCAACATCTATTTATCAGCACATACATGAGCGTGAGTACTTACTGTTCTCAGTGGAACAGACCTTCAGTCCCTCACTGTGGCTGTTACTAAACAAGACTTGTCATGTAGCAATTGAAAACTTAAGGAATTTTCCACCACCAACTTCTTATTATACACAGCTGGATAATAAACAAATGCAGCAGACTAGCTGTAGAGGAAGTGCAGCACACAGGATAATCTAGCCATTTGCTCAAAAGCTCTGCAAAATAAGATGTTCTCAAAATTGTACATTTTGTTGTTAGCATTCATCTTTATCTTCAACCAGAAAACATGAATTTCATATTCACATTGAAATTTGTTCAGTAGGTTTAAGACTTCTATAAAAAATGTTTGACTTTTCACTCCTTTACAAAGCTATTTAAATGAAATTAAGCAACAAAAAAGACATAACACGTTCAACAGCTGACAGGAGAAAAACCCAACTCAGATAAAAGTGAGCTGAGGGACAACACAGCACCTGTGTGCTGCATGCAGAGATTTATTGCAGGTTAATGAAAACCAGGGACATACTGTGTGACATGTCCTCTACTTTTACTGAGCCTGATCCCCGCCTGAAGAATACACATATCATGTTGATACACATTTATTTGTGCTTACATGTATTTTTTTTTCAACCCCTCATACACGTTAAATTCCTAACACACACTTAACCAACAGTTCCACCATCTAAAATGTCAGTCCTCATCCCACCGTCACCCCTATTTCAAACCATCACCCCCATCAATGCCATTTTGCTCCTGGGCTGAAAAGCAATTGAAACAATTTTCTTGCAGAGAATTATTGTCCTTAATTGCAATGAAGGGCATGTTTTCCCGTCATTCCTTGGGAGTGTTTTTCTCTCTCTGGGTGGAAATGTAGGCATTGCCACTGAGCGTGGGCTCTCTGAAAGAGGTCATAATTACATCCTTCAGTATGCTCGCCGTCGGCAAGGATTTTACGCCTCATAATTATTAAATGGCAGATTCACTCTGTGTGTGCGTAAGTGTACGCCTGCCTGTGCACGTGTGTGTGTGCGTGCGCGGTCTAAAATGCAGGGTGAAAAGAGTTTGAATTCGTTCTCCAATGAAAGATTGAGAGGAGAGTGTTTGTGTATTCTGCGCACACACTCGCCAAAAGTTCTCCCTGCTGAGAGAAGTTCAAAGAAACTCTGCTGCACTGTTTAGTTGTTTCTATCTCACTAATGTATCACCAATCACACTCAGCATTATTGGCTGTCACTGAAGTAAACAATGCATGAATAGCATCAAACTCATTTATCTGTTTCAAGAAGCACAGCAAATTGATTTCAAGTATATAATATTATTACTGAAGAACTGAACAGAGTCTCAAATAGATAAATTATTTTGTAATTGTTATTGAGACATTAGTAATTGATATTGGAGATGGTAGGCAAAGTGCCATCCTAACAAGATAAGCTCCAGTCTGCTCAACTTTCCTCTTTCAGCATCATTTCCATATCATAATTATATTGTCTCATTCACAGCTGAGATAACATCCCACACTCCACATTCCTAATCTCCCTCCCATCTCTCTCCTCTCTCCTTCAGCTCCCTCACTGTCTTGGGTTCCTATTACAAACTTTGCACCAGAAAAAAATGGCCCTCTCAAAAAGTCATTTAGTGCTCTATTTTTCGTAGAAAAAGCAATTCTGCCAAGATAACGCTCCTAATTTCTGTTGCAGTTAAAACTGCTAAAAGACTTCTTGAACAAATAAACAACAAGACACAATGCTGATCACTGAAGTCTCAGCTAAATGCATTATTTTAAAATACATTTAGATATTGTTTCAATAACATGTAATCTTTCCATTTGTAAAAAAAAAAAAAAAAAAAAAAAAGTCAGCTGAGTAATTTAGACTCCTACACCATGTCAGATTCAATCCCAGCATCCCTTGCTTCCCTGCACCTCTCCTGTGATGAGCTAATGCTGGAGATGATAATTGATTGGCACTCAGCTCAGGTCCACTCCTCACCTCACTCCTTCAGGAATTCATTATGTAAAAAGACCAGTGAGCTGCAATGGAATATTTTACTTTATTATAACCAACAAGAGAGTAAACAATTACACTGAAGCATTATAACCACACTCCTGCTAATTGTTTTAGTGTAGTATAGTGTCCACTGACTGTGCTCGCATGTTCCCCAGTGAGAGCTATTAGTAATTAGTAATTAGTAATTAGAAGAAAACTGTACTGTTGTTGGGGATGAGTGGAGTTATATGTGCTGGTGAGAAGTAACAACATTTGTGAACAAAGAATAATTGTGTTTATTAGTGAACTTTGTGAAATTAAAGAACATACAGTGGCATTTCACTGTTTGTCCTGCACTGCGGAGGATGGCTTCTGGAAATACTGTGCTGACAAAAAGACAAAGAACCTGGTTTTAAATGTTCAAATATATTCTTCCGATTTTTAAGGATTTCAAAAATTTGCATTAGTATTTGACACACAGTATTTTTCATGGCAGAGATTCAAAGTAGCAGGTCAAACTTTAAAGGTTTTGTCTCACCTGCAAGTTTTGCAGGAGCTCCCAATAGAAAGTGAAGTTAGCGCCATTCTCAGTGGCTTCCTGGACGCTGCTCTTAAAATAGTCATGTGCTGAATTTTCAGGGCTTCTTTTACTGACGGATGGCGTGAGTTTTAGGTATCGCTTTGTATGTGTGTATGAGAACACACTGAATATGATACTGGTTAGTTAGTTAGTTAGATAAGCCTTTATTTAAACAGGTAGTCTCACTGAGATAAGAGAGATCTGTGTACAAGAAAAAAGATGTAAAGTATGATCATAAAGCTTTTGCAAAGGAAAATCCAACATAATTCAAACACACAATTAACAATTATTTTCGTTCTGCTGATTATTTTTTTCAATTAATGGATTAATTGTTTGGTCTATAAAAATGTCAGGCAATGGTAAAAAAAAAAAATGTTTCTGAGAGTCCAGGGTGACATCTTTAAAAGTCCAAAAGCCAAAAATAAGAGATAAATTTACGATTTTATAATTAATTTATATTATATACAATTGTATAAAAGAGGAAATAAGCAAATCCTGACTGGAGAAACTGGAATTAAAGAATAACTGGAGCTTGACAAGTGACTTAAAACAGCTCTGATTTACACACATACTGTAAGAGAGAAATTAGTTCCACATTAAAGATCACAACTGACAGGTTTGCAGGCCTTTCCACAAAGATGCCACACATCAAGAAAAATTCAGACCTCTGTAATCTCTCTACCGCTAATCTAGTACATGTTCACATTTACTACAGCACAGCACATTCCCATCTTTACAACGGCCAGATAAACTGTGTTTTCTAATGCAACTTTGTGAATTTGAAGGGTGTCTTTGAGGTGTGTGGGCTACTCTGTAATGCTTGCGCTCCTCAGTACAAGTAAAGTGCACTGCTTTACCTGCAAACAGGCAACGGTTTCAACGTAGGAGAGTCAATTGAAAATAATAAAATAAATGTGACTCCTATTTCTCTGGGGAAAACCAAACATCTCCTGCAACAAATCAAAACTTTCCCTCTCTACTGCGGAGCGGGTGTCGAAAATGCCCTGTTTAGTCTTGTTCTATTTCTTCACAAACATGCATTTTCTGGTGAAAAGAAGGAATCAAGACTTTTCAGTTGTCTCGCTGGAAACAGACACCTGAGTTGGAAAGTGGGAGAGAAGTTGAGCTGTTAGATCTCAGTAGCATACGCTCCCCTGGGGAAAGCCACAGCTCAGGGTACTCATCCTACGCTGCTGTGGAGCTAGCTTAAAATACTGTTGTCACACAGCGATCACAGGCTTCCACTGATGGTACACAAATAGTCCCCTTACGAAGCTCTTAAAAGCCCATTAGACGTCACCACGCGTGGCGCTGAAGATGCCATTGCTAAGCGCTCCTGATGCCAAAGGGAAAGCATGAAGACAGGCCTGATGCAGAACAATTCCTGTTTTCACCTGTTTCCCCACAACCCCCCACCCCACCCCACCCCACCCCACCCTTCCATCTGAATATGTTTGTTGACTTTTCAACTCATTTTATGCGGTAAATATCTAAGAGAGTGGCAGCAAATCTCAGATCAGGGTGAGACATTTCTTCACGTTCAGAGTGTGACACAGACGTTTAGCAGGTGAAAGCTGACTTGTCGACAGTGTTTCACCTTGTGCTGCCTGGCAGAGCGTAACACTACAGAGTTAAATATGGTCCTGTGGACTTAGAGGTCAAGCATGACCCCTTGACTTCAGGCAAGAAGCTGCTGGTGAAGTTGTGCACGAGAGCAAACAACCATCAACATGCTCTTGTTGAGGTCTTTATACAGTATGTGAAAGCTAAATAGTGCCATCTGGTGTATTTTAAGAATCAGGTGGCAAAACACAAGATAATTACAGTGATAATGTAAAGTAATAATAACAATAATAATGCTGATGAACAGTATTTATTGGGAGACTTCATTCAGAGAATATGGATCAGAGCTAAGGTATCTGTACAAGTTATAAATCTGTAATTTAGGCAAATGGCATATCCAATATTTCAATTTAAAACAGGTGTTGCGTTTAATTTACACACGTTTCAAACACTCTCACTTCATGCAACAGAGCACAGCATGTCTCATCATCTCTCCAACCGTGAACGTTATAATGACTTTTTGAAATACAAATCCACTGATTCTAAAAATGAGCACCATTACAAGTTGCCAGGTTAGAGGGAAGACGAGGAGGCAATAAGAGGCAGAGGTGAAAATGTGAGAAGCTGGAGAATGGAGCGAGGTGGGGGTGCCGGGTCTGTGTGTGTGTGTGTGTGTGTGTGTGTGTGTGTGTGTGTGTGTGTGTGTGTGTGTGTGTGTGTGTGTGTGTGTGTGGAGGGGGTAAACAGCATGTGTGCGTGCTGTGCTCAAGAGAGGTAGGTGAGGATAAATGGAGAGCAGAACTCTGTTTGAGTGTGAGAATGCGTTGGCAGCCTCCGGAGCTCAGTGATCACTCCTCCAAACGGTTGCTGTGGGGATTGTGGCTCCTGGAAGTGGAAAAACTAACAGGTTCTAAAGAGGCGCGAGCCCAGAGGGAGGGAAACAGTGCTTACAGCAAAGGATCGGCCCAGCTAGTGCCTCTAATTGCACTTCATTATCTCATATTGATTTAATTAGCAGCTGCCTTGCCTTGTGTGCTCAGGGTTATGGTATGCCTTTAAACAAAAGGGGCCAAAAGATGCCTATACTCAATAAAGCATGTCATATGACAACACTTAGCTGTGTCACTATAATTACCCTCATGCGATCCTGCACATACAGACACAAATAAATGTGTGTTACGACCACAGGCCACGACGCCGGTCTTGAAGAACAGTAGGTCACAGAGTTGAAACACATACTGCACAGGCCTGGAGTCAAAGCGCCTGTTTGCTCTGTCAGTAAATCGGTGCGCCATAAACATTATTTAAATAGAAAATATCTGAAAGGATGCTTCTTGTTTTTCCTGCTGCTGTAGTTGTAGAGTCGACGTCAGGAAGCCTTTAAATATAATTACGGGCTACTTTTCGCAAACACATGCTAAGTGTATAACTGTCAAATGAAGATGGCAGCACATGAGCAAACATATGAAAATGTGCTTTAGCAAAAATACTCTCGAACGTCAGAAGGTGAATACATTAAAATAATTGTCTCAATGGGTTCTGTTGTCCTGCACTCCCATTACAGTGACTTCCCTGCTGACCATACTGACTTCGCTGTTTACTTCAGAGCTTGCCAAAAAAAAAAAAAAAAGTAAAGCCACAAAAGAGCACTATTAACACAGTGAATGGGTTACATAGAAGCATAAAGTGGATGAGAGAGTGCTAAGAGGATGACCCTAAGTTGAGTTTCGCAAGTGGAAAGATTGCACATTTATAACCTGTGGAGAAAAACAACAGTTGCGCGCAATGGTGAGAGACAGAAATAGGGAGGACAAGGTGTGAGTGTGTGAAGATGGGGTGAAATTGACAGCTGAGCGAGCATTTTTGAATTAATAGAGGACTCTTAAGTTCTCCAGTTAAGTTAGCACCCTCCTCAGAGAGTACAATTTTTTGTGTCGATGAGTTCCAAAGGTGGAAGAGGAAGTTGACAGCAGATAGGGACAAATGCTGCAGAGACACTTAGGATGTGTATCTTTAATGATCCAACCAGATATGCGAACAGTCATCTTTGGAATATAACTGCACTATATTCCTCCCCAACCTGCTCGCTCCCATCTCAGATATCTGTACAGTATTACAGGCAACGACTGGAGAGAGATATTTAATCAAAAGGAGATGTCCTAGAGGGGAAGTTTTGTATCTAAAACTTGGAAAATTCTGTTATTAATTTTAATACCTGCTAAATATCTTAAAGATGTATTTTACTTATCAAACAGAGCAGCCAACAGAGAACTGATCTCACAAAGGAACCCAAATTTATTTCATTTCCACAGCCTTTCCTGATTGTCACAGCCTTTTGAACACCCTTCTCTCTGCCTCTTTGACACGGCCCCTTTGAAGACTCAAATATACTGGTGGAATGGATGAATAGTTCAAATCAGTAACAGGGTTTAAAAGGGCTTAGCTTGACTTTACCTCGCCGTTTTTCATCCTGCAGACATGCAGTCTTTTGACACATCTGTCCTCTCATGACTTGTCCACCAAAAACCAAAGCTGCAGCCCCTCCTGTAGTCATCTACCCTCTGACCTCTCTAACTTACCTCGCTGCTGTGCGTTTCAAAAAAGGCGCTGATGAATTCTTACCCATGTTTTATCTCTATTGCTACCTACCTTCACTTGACTAATTTGAGAACTAGGACCAAAGTCTTGCTGCACAAACACGATGTACAAGTAGAAGTGGAGCATATATTAAAGTAAATCCAAACAGTCTGAGGTTCACAGGGAAGGGAGGGAAGTGAGGGAATGAAGACGGCAAATAAAAAACAGCACTGGTTAGAACAGTGCAGCATGGAATGGAAAGCCCCAGCAGCCAATCTGCTAGCACTTAGAGTGAAAGCAGCCCGGGGTCAATATCTAAAGCCAAAGACGTAGACACACAGACAATTTCAGCCACTTGAAATTGTTAGACAAATAGCAGTTGCTTAGAAAGGAGTGGAGAAGGTGTGATTCCCTCCTTTCTCCCTGAGTCTTTACGTTTTCTCCACTTTCTCCACTTTTCTGCACTTGGCATAACTTCTCCTGGAGTATGTTCCTGTCTTCTTTCCCTCTCTGCTGGCTTGGCACACTGAGGCAGAGATAGATGGATGGACTTGGCAGGCACACATAGCCAGCCTGGTAATGTGAGAAAATCTGGTGCCAATGCAGAGATGGTACAGATGGACATGACATGTTGCTGTTTTCTGTTTTTGTCTAATATTTCTATATTCTTTCCACGTCTGTCTTCTCACATGTGTTTAAACACATAGTCGGATGGTTCTCGCAGGGGTCTTTACTCATAGGCTGAGAATTGGCCATTAGGGTATATGTTCAAAGGACAAATCATCAACGGCTAATTAACAATTATTAACTGTTCTGCTGTGAAAGAAGACAAATTATCATAAATTACCGCCTAATTAAAATGTGATTGCTGGCTCAATAGTTATAAATCATTAATTTTTAACACCCTTATCACATGCGGACGGAACCAATTCAACAAAAGGTCTATTAGACAAAAATGAATTCACTGGTTTCTTTCAACACACACCCCACTTTCTGCTCCTCTCTCCCACTGCAGTCATTAGCCATAATTACTCTATGTAACACATTGGCTTTATCCATACATATTAAAGAACAATTAAACCACAGCCTAATTGCATTAAGTGATGTCTTGTGTAGTAGCTGTCCAATCCTAAACTCTACACAAGAAGTTAGTGCGTGGAGATATATGGGTTAACTGAGGTGGTAAAGAAACTAAAATATATTTGTAGAAGAAGAGCAATCCTTTACTTGGGTAAAAGTACTAATACCACAGTGCAAAAATGCTCCATTGTAAAAGTCCTGCATTTAAAATCCATCTTCAGGAAAGGTACAGAAGTATTATCAGCTAAACATGCTTAAAGTTATAATCCTTAAAGAAGTTATTTCTAAGCTACGCTATTGCTAAATAGCCAATGTTTGCATTAACAGCTGCTTACTTAGCAGTCTTTCAGAGAGCTTCAGCCATTGTTGCGTTTATACTACAAGAGGTTATAATACATCTTCTGAAACTACTGACTTAGTATCGGAAAGACAGGTAAACCAGGCCAGGGCTGCATGCTAACATCAGAGAAGATAAAAAAGTGATAGAAATAGAAGCAAAACAAAAGTTTTGCTTACCACTGCTGGAGACAGCTCTTGGCGAATGAAATTTGATGCTGAACTTGCGGCGTATAAGTTCTAGACTGGTAAAGAACTGATTCACATATAAATTAGACATGAGACACTGCTGGTTTATAAGGTATCACAGGCCAAAAAGGTTGTGAACACTGGTTCATTCCTTAGCAAGAAGCATTGTATTTTATTAGATTATTATGTTTTTTTATGGTAAAATCTTAGTTGTAAACAAACTCATAGCTGTAGGAAAAATGCAGTGGGGTAAAAATGACAAAAAATTCCTCCGAAATGTGGCAGGATAAAGCAGCAATACTTAAGTGAAGTACAGGAGCATCAAAATTGCACTTTAGTATAGAACTCGAGTAAATGCACTTGGTTACTTTGACTTCTAAAATGATACTAAATGTGCTATTGTCACTAATGTTTTTAATTTTCTTTCAGTTTCTAAAGCATCGGTTGTGTCTACATCCTCAGTCACCTTTATGTACAACCATAATCTCCCTATACGTCCCAACATCTTCTCCACATAGGTGCTGTGTATTTGTTATCCCAGGGCTCCTGTTTGTAGGATTTTTCTGTCTATTTTCCTTTGCCTTCGATCCCTCCTCCTCTCTCTAACAAGCTAGCTCGGGGCCCAGCGAGGTGAGCAGAGGTGAGGTTGCGGGGGGAGAGGTGTATTGTTTAGAGCTGCTTCCGACTGACATCCAGGTAAATGGGTAAATGTGCACTCTCATCCATATTCCAGCAACCCAGGCAGAGGCATTTGGCCAGAGCGTGGCTGGCTGGGGCCAGGATATGAAATATTAAAAGGGTAAAGTGAAAGGTGGAGTACCCAGAGGGCCTCTGGACAGTTAAACAGCTCTTTGTGTAGATGCATCTTCACTGCCTGTATCCCCACCTGGCATCACCTCTGTGAGAGGCTGGGATTTCAGCAAGCCTGCATTGTGTACTTCAGCCAAGGTCAGCGCACAGTACACCAAGTTAGCATCAAACTGTGCTCTATGATCAGCTCTTACCATCCTAGAGCACCGCCAACGATGGGCCGTGTTCACAGCTCGCAGACAAATCAATAACTCTGTGGATTGCATGACTGGAGAACAGACAGTGAGCTGGGGAAGATGTAAAAAAGTAAAAGATGGAGCTCTTTCCAGTTTTCAAGGATGAAACCAAGCCTGCTGTTTGACTGGTAGTGCGCCAAGTATAGGGACTCAGATATATCAGATTTCAATTAACCACAGTTCATGAGGGCCATCCACAGAGGTGACATGGCCCTCACACTCTCCATCGCCTGCTTAGTTGCAGCCCCAGGGAGTAGGTAATGAGATGGCTCTCTATCTGGCTCGCCATCTCCTCTCCTCTTTCCGTAGGAAGCCTGGCACTCAGGGCCAAGGGGGCCTGTTGACACCTAGGGCAGGCCAGAGCCTGAGCCATTTGGCTCTGGCCTGCAGCCTCCAAGCATGTTTGGCTTGCAGTGGCCACAGAGTTTGCCCCTCTGGACTGCTCTAGGGGGGTAGATAATGAATAGTCTGAATGCAGGTGTGTGCGAGTGCAAGGATGTGCGTGTGCATGAATTATAAATAAGCAATGAATATAAAATGTTTTTTTCACATTTCATATAGGGGCATAATAACTTTAATGGGCGTCTTTGAATGTTATGTTTCTAAATCATCCAGTTAAATCTCGTAACAGAATTTCAGGTGGATATTGGACAATAACAGAGGATTCCTCCAGTCACATCTGTCACTGGGAAAGACAAGAGGCCGCCAAACCTGTAGTTCACTGCTCAATCACTTGGGCCTAATTTGTATGCTGAATCAATCACAGAAAAGGAAAACAAAGCAAGGTGAAGAAAAATGACAGTGACTCACTAAGAAAACAAGAGAAGCAATTCTTCAACCACACACCATCAGATTCCTATAGTTCCTCAGTGTTGGCTGCTAGTTGCTGGTAGATGGTGGGCATGTTGAGACATCCCTCGCAGTCGTCCAGCAGGATGTGAGAGGTTGAGCCTGACACTTGTGTTCAGGTGAAACTCCAGGTCAAAGCTTACTGATCTGTTGAAATTAGGAGAGAGAGAGAGAGAGAGAGAGAGAGAGAGAGAGAGAAATGACAGATGACACCGAAAACACTTTTTGTTTCATTTTTCTGCTTGAATTGTATCATGTTGTTGATGCTTCTAAGTCTTTGGTTTGGTTTAGAGTAGAAATTTCCCTTAGACAGAAACTAGTGGAGAAAAAGACTTACCCCAGTATTTCCATGCTATGCCAGCAACATTCATAACCAGAGTGGGGCAGAGAGTTGGGAGGATGCAACAGTGCATCCGTCACCAAGAGGAATGGCAGTGTCATCACCAACTGTGGTGTGGAATCACAGGCAGTCGCTCTAAGATACACTTCTTTATGGAGGCACTTTTTACATTCTGCTGAGTAGCCCTGGAAAAATAAAAGCTAAATCTTAGCTGTCACTATCACGCTTTGCTGCACTATAACACTGTCCAGTGTTTGGGCGCTCCGCATGTAGAAAACAGAAACACAGAAATTCCACATATTCTCTGATGCTGCATGCATCATACAAGAAAAATGGACAGGCTGCTTGTGTCTTTATATGTTCCTGTGTTTGTGTATATGTGTGTGTGTGTGTGTTGTGAGTGTGTGTGTGTGTGTGTGTGTGGTGGAGAATAATAGGGATGAGAAGGTCTCGGCATGGCTGCACAGCAGCCGTTTCAGAAAATCAAATGGCTGAACAGTCAGTAATGAGGAAGACAACAGAGACTCAGCCAGACCCAGAAGATTTGAAGGGCAGACGGAGGAGAGAAGGGTGGGGGGGAGCTGAAGGATGACAAAGGGGGGAGAAAATTATTGAATTAGTCAGACAGTAATAGCAGAAAGAGATGAGTATAATGTGAACATGCACTTGGGGAAGGGAGGAGGGGGTTATGACCCAAAATATGAAATCATGCAAAAACAAAAGCAGAATTAAGAGCAGAACTGAGAAAAGATGAAAAATGAAAGTTTGCATTTGCATTAACTATCAGAGGGAGAGGTGTGTAATAATAGGAAAAAGCATCGCTGTGGTCGAATCTTCAATTATGAGAATCAGAGGAAGAAGAGAGGAGAGGAGAGAAGAGGAGAGGAGGATTTGTGCCTCATTAACATACTGTTGATCCTCTAAGTGCCACAACTCGCCCACCACTTCTCAAGCTTCACACACACACTGTCATACAGGAAAAGCCATTTAAGTTATCAGTGACAGTCTAGTGTAATGTTGGATGTATGTGATCAGCAGTTATGGTCAACAATGAAACTGTTGGGACAGGGCTACTGCTGCAGCTACCAGACAATAAATACAATATAAAAACAAATGTGATTATAAAAATGAAATAACAACATGGTAAATTGAATTAAAATTTTAAAAATATAAATAACCACTAATAATATGCATGTGTTATTGGTGTCATGTGTAAAATTGCAAGTAACTGTTAAATGGGTAATATTACTAAATATTGCACAAATCAGTTATTACACATGGTCTATTACACAGTATGTTGTGTATTACTGGTGGTGCAGCTGAAATGGCACCTTTTTAAAAATACTTCATTAGTGGAAAACTTGCCAACCTGAGTCTTATTCTGATTTTTTTAACCATTATGACAACTGGTCATGATAATATTTTACTCACCATCTGTTGCAGAGATTTATTACACACAGACCTGTGCGAGGAGCTCAAGCCTCCTCAAGGTTTCCAAACAGAACTTGCTGAACATTTTATATAAAATAATGACTTGTTAGTAGTAAAATGTACTCCATATACAAACTGAAGCAAGTCATTCTGAAGAATGGATCCTTTTGTGTTTTATTATTGGTGAATCCACATGTACACAAATTCAGAGGTTTGAGCCTCCACTCACTTTATTGCTCAAAGGCGAGTTTAGCTCAACTGCAGCACTCACAACAGCATCTATAATATGAGTTTATAGTTGCCTGTCTAACTGATCATTAGCATAGTGCTGATTATTATTATTATTTTACAGGCAACTGATAAATGTAGTGTAGGCACAATATTAACATCTGTTGTGGAGAAGTCAAGACCATTTATTTAGGGAAATAATAATGTTGACCAAAGTGCTTCACAGGCAATTAAAACCCCAACCCTAACCCAAACAACTGCACGGAGATCAATAAATTAAAGTCTAAGAATCAATAATTATGGGGAAAATTAAAGACAGCAAATATAAGCCTAATGCACATAGAAAAAAACAGAGTCTTAATTTTATCAGTTAACAGATGGTTCTAAAGATATGGTGTGGAGGGAGAAGTAAAGCAGTAACTCAACACTCTGTTTAAGCACAGAACTCTCATGTGCTTACTTTCCACCTTTGAATGTGAGAAAATAGTAGTAGCAACATGTCAGTGGACGGACTCCTCCAAACCACAGTGAATGTGTGTGAGCAGAGAGATGCAGCTGGAGGTATTGTGATGCTTCCTGTCTTCCATCTCCCCAGGAGCCCAGCTCTCTGGTATTCCTGGAAGGTGGTGATGCATTGTCGGATTGTCGCTTCCTCTGATCTGCAGTCACAGAGCGGATTCCCAGGGAGCGTGTCACCGAGGGCGGGGCGGGGCGGAGGTGGGGGGTGTGGGGGGGTGTGGGGGGGCTCAAATGCTCTGCTCGTTACTCTAAACGCTGCCTAATTAATAATGTATCAGAGAGGACGAGCTGAGACACAGCAGGGCTCCTGCTAGTGACAAGCACTGACGCGCGCGCGCACACACACACACACTCACACATACACACACACACACACACACACACACACACACATTTGAGGAGAGACTGATCAGGCCCTGCCACCCCTCTTCTACAGAAGCCCCCGCCCAAATCTCTTCTCAGTATTCAGATATAGAAGTAGGAAGAGAGGCTCTGAATACTTGTGCACAGTCCATTGTTGATGAAGCCTCCTTCCTGCTGAAGCCCTACACATACATACGTGTATACACTTACTGCACAGACTCACAGCGACAAACAGGAACTGAGCACAAGCTGATTCTTTTGGGCTTTGTTTCCGCTGCATGAATTTTCATAAGTGAAATTTTATGGTAAACTGAGCCTGGTGTTGGGAGGGGCGGGAGCGGGAGCGGGTGATGGAGGTTAGTTTCTCTAGGCTCATCTGACATGCACTCAAACACACACCCGCCCACACACATATATCCAACCTGGATGTAGCCAGGTCCCTGGAGACAGATGACAGGTGACACTGTGCTGGTGTTGAGGTAATGGCTCCTCCTGTCCAGTTGAGTCTCTCTGTTCTGCACCACACAAACACTTGAGGCCTTAAAAAACAACCACATGCATATCTATTTTTAACTTCTTTTTATTGTATGTTTTTTTTTGTTTTTTTTTTCAAACCTTATTATCCAAAAGCTGTCAAGCCAGCTGTCATTGGGCGTCATTGTTGAAGACAGTTTGGGTTTTAATGCTGGTGCTTTATCTATACAGTCTTTAAATAAAAACAAAGCCAAGAATGCTTCCTATGGTGTAATATTCAATTATTTCAGCAGCCACACAATGTTGCACAACTATAATCTATTCATAGATTATCAATAACGCTGCTGCAATGTTCATATATATGTTCTGAGACTGATAAACATCCACGGCTTCTCTCTACCTCCTCCTCTGCGTCTCCTTCTTTCTCTCTCAACCTCACATTTGATTTATTTGCTTCTTTGTTTGTGTTTGTCATATGGAGAGATGTAAATTTAGCCACCCCAAGGGAGAGCATCCTCACTAGTGACACAAAAAAGACTGGAAGAAAAAAAAAATCAGAATAACATAAGCCAAAAAAGTGAGGGGGGCTGGGTGGGAGGAAAAAAGTAAAGGAGGAATTGTGGTTTTAGAGATAGGGGGGGGGGTAAAAAAAAAAAACAGAGAACAAGAGAGGGAGGTTTGAGATGCGCAGGACTCTGTAAACAGTCGACGCGGGGGCTGGAAATTAACGCTGCATAAATTGTGCGAAACATGTCCTATTTTCTCTCCCTTTTTGCCTCTGCACCCTCTTTTAAAAGGGTTCAGGATGCAGGGCTGTCAGATGAACGCCAGACAGGCATTTTCCGACTTCGTTTGATCCCGGCTCCTTCTTTTAAAAACACTTCCCAATGACAGAGGGGAGGCAGAAAGCAGGTCGCAGTGTGTGTGTGTGAGGTGCCGGTGGTGAGCGAGGAGGAACAGGAGAGACGAGCAGACGGGAGACACATGTAGACAGACTTTCACAGTTATCACACCCTCATTGACACTACCTTTATAGTCCCTGCAACCAGCACCTCTCGCCGGGAGAGCGGTGGGGATTTTGTGTCTGATAACTGTGTCAGCACCTCAGCACATCTGATCTGTGCACACTGGCACTGTGGTGTTATGTACAGGGACATATAGAGTATAGCACAGGTCAGCTTTTACCCTGAAGGCCCCTGTACACATGGACCAAACCAGGACAAATACACCGGAGAAGCTGCACTGACTCTCCAGCAAATGAGAATGAGTTGTGTGACAGACCAGGTGTGTAGGTTTAATGCTGTCAAAGAGATGTTAAGGTATGAAATTCAAAATAAGGAATGATGGATGGAGATTTCTAGGTGTATTAAAATCACACAACTGTTCCTTCTGGCCTCTTGTATGGAAAAAAAAAATAAATTAAGTCCATTCTCTCCAAAACAATAATCCTAACTTCTTTCCTCCTGCTGCTATTGACTTCACCCTTTGTGTCAAACTACATCTGCCTCTGCCTGCTTCACCA
This sequence comes from Seriola dumerili, assembly GCF_002260705.1. NCBI lineage: Eukaryota > Metazoa > Chordata > Actinopteri > Carangiformes > Carangidae > Seriola > Seriola dumerili. Next base: position 5,001,365 of record NW_019174272.1, on the reverse strand, counting down.
GCTAATGAATTCCAAACAGAGTGAAGAAAAGAAAAAAAGAAAAAAGAAAAAAAAAAGCAGGGCATCTCTCATTGCTCTCTCTCTTTCTCTCCCGATCACAACAACACCATTTCCATTTATAATTTCGATTGTTAATTTGCATGAGAAAAATTAGTTGGGTGACATGCGTGATGTTTTTTTTCCCCCTCTTTTCTTTTCTGCTTAATTTTCCCACTAATTATAAGCAGCAATGGCACATTATTTACATAAATAATTGTTGTTCCGTCTGTTCACTCATATTTTTCTCCTTTCTTTCTTTGTCAGAGTTGTTTTGGCATTTGTCGTCCGCAGGGGCAATTCTCCTCTGAGAACATTTTCACATGTCTCCTGACTGAAATATCTTGGATCTTGAGTGTTTGCGCCTGATGTTTGTTGTGGTGTTTTGCTGTCCTTTGTTCAATAAATAGATTCATCCTACATTTTTACTTCTCCTCAAAACTTCTAAACTCTCATAAATAAATATGTCAGTTGTGAACACTTTTCTACTATTTTTACAACAAGACAGATCACTCTTTCATTTCTCCATCCGTGACTTTTCTCTGTAAAGTTATGGTATAAGGGATCAAACGCAGACCTCGGATATAAGCTGGAGTTAAGATCGTTTTCGTTTGTTTTATCGTCACCATTTTGTTACAGCTGGTATTATTCCTTTGAGGGTATCATGGGTGGCTTTCAGTTAAAGGGAGCAGGATAATAATGTCATATGTGTGTCACAGGTGGACGAGTAAACTGCCCCCCCTGCTGCTCAGGGAGCTTCCACAGTTCATAAAGATCACAACAGCCACATTTCACGGGACACGCACCCTGCCACATATAAAACCCAGTAATATGGATGTAAAAAATGATTCTCAGCTTTTCAATGAAATCTTTTTCAATTAGTTGATAGAAGCTTTTCATTAATTAACCCTCAAAATATTAATATTTATGTTGATATGTTCTTGCGTCGACTTGAATTCCTCTGAGGCCAGTTCACAATGGTAAATACACGAATCAATTCAGGAAGCTGAAAGACTGAATTCCCCAAAAGTGTCTCTCTTTGGGGCTTTTCGTCAAGAGAGAAATACAAGATATGATACCTTCGGTGAGAAGAAAGTCAAAAGATGTTCACAAATTTGAGTCTTTATATTGTTTGGAGTGAGATTCTTTACAAAATAAAACATGTAATCTTCTGAAGAAAACAGTTCAGTTACTGTAAAGTGTTTTAAAGGCTGACTTTATTCTATATTTCTATTTTGGTCATCACATTTTATAATAATACCAAAACCAACAAGACACTGCATGCTCACTGGCTAAAAGTTGTAAATCTTTAAAAACAAGTGACAAATATATAAATAACTTTTTTAAGAAGGACCTGTGATTTCCTAAGTCAGCTGGGAACTGTAGACTTTATACAACGTTACTCAAACAGTGTATAAAGTGAGTTTGTTGGGAACTATTTTCAGCAGCGGAATAATACGTACTTGGTTTAGTGACTATCTAAGGCAGCAGGATGATGAATGTGGGATTGACCCAAAACCCAAAAAGTGTTTGTAATAGTTATTGGAGGAATAGGTGATGTCAAACTTTGGCTACACAGCCAATACTTGTTTGTAAAGATGTGAATGTAAAGCATTCTTTTAAGTATAACTAATGACAATCACTACACACTCAGAGTGATGAATTGTATGGTTCCTCCACATTTAATTTTCCTCCTTTTCCCCACAGTCTCGCTGAGCTCAGACGTGAAGGTCCAGTTTGTTCTCGGTAACAAGGTGAGCCAGAAGTCACTGGGAATGAAGAGAGAGGGCTGCGTGTGGGGTACACACTTTTAATTGAGGGGAGGAAAATGTGCATCAGTAGTGTTGTGAGGGGCGGAGGGCGATCTTCAGAGGCCAATTAATTTGGAATACAAAGCAGCGGTGCAATCTGCTCAGATTTCTGTCTGGGTGCGTGGCTAGCTCACACCAGCCCCGGCTCTGACGCATCCAAGATCAAATTAATTTAAACACCACTCCACCCCCAACTCCAACTCCCCGAGTAGTAGCACCACTTCTCACACCGCACAATCTTTCACTGTCCCTACCCCCATTATTGCAACTGTGAACTCTGCATAGAAAAATCTCCCCTCATGGTGCAAATTCATACTATTATCCCACACAAAAATCACCCCACACACACACACACACACACACACACACACACACACATACTTTTTTTCTCCATCCCTGTTTCTCACAGTGCAACCCACAGAGAGGAGCCTCTCAACTCAGCCAAAAATAGCAAGACTTTCCTCCTCAGTCTGCTGTCTGTGTGCCCAGCAGAGAGACACACACTGAAATGGCCAAAGCTCAGCCACCCATTCCTAGATTTGGTCTACTAACTCTCTGTAGAGACACACAAAAGGAATCAGGACATTTGTGCACCCAGCAGTGCAATCTTGTTATACCTGCTGGCACTAAAAGTTCTTAATTCTTTTACAGTCTTTCAGCAGCAGAGAAAGACAAAGGTTGACGCGGGAGGTCAAGATGGGCTTGTGAAGAAAGTCTGGATTCAGTCTGTTGATGATTTAAGTTTAATAGTGTTTTCATAGCTCCAAATTTAAGTTTCAGTAGGTTTTGAGTGGTTGTAGTAGTTGCAGCAACAACCCTTACTAGAATCTTAAATGGGCTTTCTAAACTCATGATGAATGCTGTGCACTGGTGAGGACGAAGGTCTGAATAAGAATGGATCGAAAAGGAAATCCTGATATATGTCCGTGCTGATGAAGGCCCAAGTAAAAGCAAAGAGATAAGGAAGGCTTACAAAGAGGAGGAACCTAATTGCGGAGGAGAGAGAGGCTTGCAGGATTGAGCTCCTCTGTGAAATGGTTAATTTATAAGACCGGTGGCGGTGGTAACGTGACAGGCCGAGTAATGGTAAGGAATAGTTTGAAAGATTCCTTTGTCTCTCAGGTCAGGCATCCATTCACGTCACTCAATTCCCTCCTCTATCTTCTTTTTCTACCTACTCCTTTTTTTTTTTTTTTTTTTCAGTGTCTCATCCTTTGTGGACACGCTTGTATCCCCATACCTCGCAGAAGTAATCAATCTTAATCACGGTACGAATTAGGTATTTGCCTTGGCTGAGGCGGGGAGCAGCATCTCTGTGCTGGGTCGAGTTGTGTCCTGTTTACACTAAAGCCCGGGAGGTCTTTTACCACAGGAAATCAGGTTGGGATAAGGAACACCAAGTTGGCCTTTTAGAAAATGATACACATTATGATTCTGTTACTCTTTATGTTTTTATTTTCTATTTAACCTCCATTTTTATTCATGGTAAATCTGACAACAATCTCACTGTTGAAGTCGGCCTATCTCACTCTCAGTCGCCTTTGCTCCCTCACTCTCTCTCTCTCTCTCTCTGTCTCGCCCTTCCTATCTCGTCCTCCCTCCTTCTTCCACCTCTCTCTATCTGTACCTCATTGCCAATGCAGGGAGCATAGCTGCAGCCATAGACCTCTGCGTGGAAACACCCAGCAGACAAGAAAAATGACGGCCGGCGCAATCTCATTTTCTGAGGGGCTGCAAGTCAGGCAGGAAATGGCTATTATTCCATCGACACTGTCGGTATTAAGTTATTTCCTTCTCTAAATACGAGAATGTTCATGAATATCTATTGAGTTCCAGGTGCGAGCGCTGGAGGTTTTGTCGCCACACACTCGGATGATTGCAGCCCTATATTCTGCCCGGTGCAGCCTCACTTCTGAGATTGAAGTGAAAGACAATGGTAGTGGAAATTGGCTAATAAATCCAGAGGAGGCAGTTTGAGCAATACTGCCAGCTCATGCATGCTTTTTAAGAAGAATAAAACCTCCTGGCTTTCCTCAACCTTATGCTTTTCTAAAAAGAGGTGACCTGGCTAAATGGCTAAATCTTCCTCACCAGGCCCAGGTGATGTACTTAACAGCTTTGCTTATGTTGGTAGGAATATAATTTTGCAGTGTGGTCAAAGGGATGCCAAAGCATATCTGTAGGTACACACCATCTATATTTCAAAAGAATGAGATTATACATTCCTGCTGATAAGTTTGCCAGAATCTGTGAGACAGAGAGCGCAGTGCGGAAAGAGAAGACGCTTATGACAGAACTAAGGCCCATTTGCATTTGTTCCGCATGTGCTTCTCTCATTCTGCCGTTGGCTGTGTGCTTTGTTAATCGTGAATCAGAGCCATATAGCTGCCAGTCATGAGCATGAGCAGGGAGGTGAAAGCCGGAGGAGGATGCCGAGAAAGGGAGGGCAGGAGAGCAAAGAGCCAGGGAAGGCTGTAGGATGATGACCAGCAGCCAATCTAGGATTTGAGTGACCAGTTACCTCCCACTGCACAGCGACACAGAAGGCAGCCGGCAGGACCAAAAAAAAAAAAAAAAAGAGAGAGAGAGCTGTGGAGCTCTGCTTACATGTGTCCAGTCAGAGGCAGTCCATCGTGGAGAGGAGACGGGGGCAGAATTGATTGAAGGTGGTGGACCATAAATGAAGGTATTGATTTCAGGGTCAGACTCGCAGGATGAGGTCTTGAAATAAATTGAAATAAACATATCAATACATCAAGTGTATTACACACCGAGCACACGCATACAGCCTCACAGATATATTATGAACCTTGTTTAGTCTAATAAATGGTTGATTAAAGCACAAGTAATTGCTTTTATACTGGAGATAACTGGAGGAAATAAGTAAACTATAGGCTGTCATTTCTGATTACAATTGTTTTAAGCACCAGTTTTTTCAGGAATATTACAAGCCTGCTGATTTAGGTGGATTAGGGATTATTGACTATAAAGAGGAGATGTTTTTCATCTCTTGGCAATTTCTGCAGTAATACAGGCACTACAATGTAGCATGTGCTTCTTTACACAGTAATATTATTATGTTTTAAAGTGAGTAACTTTAGTGAGTGAATTAATGTCATTTTGTCATTTATTATGTGCTCGCTTAAGAAATTTAGTTTTACAACACAAATTTGAGAATAAAATGATATGAATAAAAAGCAGATGTGACCGATACCAGTCACTTTTTGAAATTTGAAAATCCATCTCATCTGCATAATAAAAGAATAAAGAGAGCACTATAAAGTGAGCACTCAGGAAAGGTTAAAGCACTTCCAATTTATGGGTCAGAGGGAAACGCTTTAGCTGGAAGAGGGGGAGAAATTACTTGGCTGGGAGACCAACAGAATCTCAGTGTAAAGACATGGCAGCCAATTAAGAGAAAGGTCAGACCATAAAAGAGGAAGCAGCACAGGAAAGGCTCTGCACACGAGGCAACGGCATCTCTTCCTTTTCAACTATCTCTCACTCCACAATCTATGTGCTGCTCACAAAATGTCTTTATGTCTTTTATAATGACAATTTGTTTTATGAACCACGTTTCTTAGATGATTATTCAGATGAATAAAAATTTATGTCCAGCTGCAGGGGAATTGGCAGCCCAGACATGTTTAAGCATTACTGTATATTGGATTATACAGAAACTTTCTGAAGAGGAAGAAAATCAACATGTTGTACACAAAAGGCCTGTAAACCCTGAATATGATCTAAGCTGCTAAACCAAGCCAACATGAGTGCTGATCTGCAGAATAATCATCTTTACTTAAATGTCTGTGGCCATAAAGATATAACAACTCTAAAAGCGTTGCAACCTTTCTGTTTTGGCCTAATGAAATACAGACTTTCTCTCTTTTGTTTAAAAAATGCATTGGATATATACTTTAAACCTTCCCCCTTACTAGACTCCTTACTGGAGCCAGTTTCTGCTTACATGACCTCACTTAAAAATCAAAAACAAATGGAAATGCATAAAAATGAAAAAAAGTTAACCACAGCACCACATGATCATATTATGACCACTTTCTTTTGTCATCTTTGGTGAGACGCACTTTTTGCAGTCTTCAAAGTGTTCTGCCTGAGGAGGATTTCGACATCAAATTGACTTGTTTAAGCTCAAATGCTAACTCATGCTAACTTCCCAGTTCTTCTCCTAATTCCAAGCAAGCCACTATTTTACAACTTATATTTGGCTTCCCCCAGAGGATTTCCCTGAGAGGCACTGAGTATGTGGAGAATCAATGCTAAAACCTTAAAGGAGCCAATTGTAAGTTTTGCTATCACTACATAAGCTGCTTTTCCACCGCAGGAACTTTCCCCAGGAAAGTTACTCTAAACCTGTAATAGATTATTTTGTGGCCACTTGACGGCAGCACTAACAATCTGTAACTGCAACATTTACATTTACATATTATCACCTTTAAAGTTTAACTGGAAAATGTGTTAGCAAGTGTTTGCTTGTTTTACACATGGAGAATACAGGGAGTGTTCATTTAGAGTTGTGTCTCTGGCCACCTAAGTCCAATATTCACTTCTTTTAGCTCTGTTTTGGTCTCTACCTGCTCCTGAGGGAAATATCAGGCACTTTGTTTGCTAAAATGCACCACACTATCTATTTGCTGAGTTTGGCTCTCTGCCATTTGGTGCTGGGCAGGTAGCTTACAGTGTGTTTCTCGCTGTAAACAGCTTCCTGCTGTGGCTGAAAACAACATTGATGAGAATGATGAGAACGAAGTGAGAGAGTAACGTTGCATGCCAGAAAACACTGAGCAATGATCTGCAGGAGGGTAAGACTACATCCACACTGCTATGTTTTAGTTTTGCAACACATCGCTTTTGCTATGTTTAAGCCTGGTGTCCACTACGGAGTTTTCAAACCTCTAAAACCGAGAGTTTCGGATACACTGCTGACTCTGTTTTAGTTTGAAAACTTTAGGGAAGAAAGAGACCTTTGGAAACGATGATGTAGACACCCACGGTCACTCCTTGATTGGGCCTTATGTGCAGTTTAATTCTGTGTTTTAATCCTTCAATTGTCTTTGTTGTGCTTTGTTCCTATTATTTTCTGCAACTAACCAACAGCAGAATAGACAATCTGCTTCCTGTTTACACCGGCTCATGCGTGCCCAGTGTATGTGAATGGTCGTCTGGACAGAGATCGTTTTCTTTTTAAAACGCTGTTTTAAAATGAAAAATGTAGCACTGTGAATGTAGCCTAAAAACTCTTCATAGAGCTGACAGGGACAAAGGAGTTAGTTGATAAATCTTTTCATCAGTACCGGTAATCATGTGACCCATTGTTAATGTAAGAATATAGATTGTAGACGATTTAAAGAACTTGATTTAGATTGGATGCATTTTCGCAACTACTGTAAATGATGATTATTTTTAAGTCATAAGTAAAAATCTACATAATGGAATGACAAGTTTGCTCCACCACATCTTGCACTCCAGCCAGAGAAATAGCCACATTACGACGGACTGATAACGTTTCTCATTCAATGCTAATGAACAAGTTGGGAATTAAACAGTCATTGTAATAATTTCATCTGCAGCGGTTAACTGTAGGCTTCCTTCACAAATCTGTCTCCAAGCCACCAGAAAACAGTTATTTAACTGTGTGCATTAAACTCCAGCACACACACACACACATACACACACACACACACACACACACACACACACACACACACACACACACACACACACACACACACACACACACACACACACAGTGAGTGAGAATGATTTAAGATGCTGGGTGGTTGGTGAGGTTAAATGTCCCCCTGTAGTTTTGTCATGAATAATACTGAAATGGCTTGTGGAAATAAAAAGGGTTGAGATATCATTCTATTCCTCCTCTGCTCCTTGATTAATGTGGTCATGTATGTATGCATGTATGCATTTCTGTGCCTGTGTGTATTTCTTGTTTGATCCCCTCCACATCACAGCACAGACCTCCTGTTCCTCCAGGGGCTTCAGGCCGCCCTCTCAGCTTCAGCAGCAACATCACAGGTCGCTCCACAAGACCTGCCCAGCAAGAAGTGAGATCATCATGGCTGTGAAACAGTCTCATTTTGAAAGGCTTCTGGTTCCTTCTTCCCGCTTCCCTGGACACAGCCTTTGCCTTCACCTTAGGACCAGTCAACCATGGCCTCCGTTCCCTGCCTCATTTGCCGAATATAGTTTCTGCTTTGTCCAAGTGGTGGCAGGTGGGGGCGGGGGGGAGTTGTCAGGTCCAGCTAATCTCAGAGAGGAAGGAGCATACCGGGGAAATACTATCATGGGGAGCATATGCGCTCAAAAGGATGGGAGTCTTTTGGAGTCCTAGATTACATTTGCAAAGGTAATGAGACAGAACAAAAGCTGTCTAATATCAAGCTGTTCAAATGTATTCCTCATGTACTTAACACTGCTTTTTGCCCAGAGGCTGAGAACCAGCAGTGATTATATTTTTCCTCTGTGTGAAACCAAAATGTGATATTTGTGAAGTTGCATCCAAAATGAGAAGTCCAACATTAACAGAAACCACATACAATTACACAACTGAAATAACACAAACTTAAAGAGAAACTGTTGTAATACTGTAAGGACATTTGGTAACATACAGTAAATCATTGCTTGACTACAGAATCATTTTTGGAGACTTATCCTGAACCAAAATGTCTTCTTTTTGAAGATACCTCTCTTTGTTTGGTGAGAACAAATCTGCCAAAAACTCAATATCATTCATTCAACACCAAAGTTGGGCTGACATCAATACGTGGAAACAGTGACACCTTGCCCTGTCCTCGCTTTGCACCCCCTTCTGAGCAGCTGGCCAGGCACATGGGCATGGGAGCGTGGCATGAGGAATGACATGTGTAATGGGAAGTGGCGTGACAATTAGGGTGCTTATGTGGTACTGGAGGTGGGCTGGGTGTGGAAGGGCAGCCAGGATCCCTGCTGCACTAAAAATCAGCATGATAGGTCTCTAACACACAACAAAATGTATAACACATCTCTTCCAGTGTACCTTAACAGTTTGCTGGGGAAAATGTAAATCATTCAGCAGTAGAGAATATCAAAATGGCAGTTTATCTAGATGAATATGTTGCATTATATTGTTTTAAGCATGTCTAAAGTGCCATAAATTAGTTAGCAGGAAAGAATCTGGACATCAGGGATTGAATACAGTTCACAGCCTCATCATAGTGAGGCCCACTGCCAATTATTCACTTGGACTTTCTGCCAAAAAGGACAAGGCAATGATGAATTATGAGAATGATGATGAAATGGAGAGGAAAATCAACGCCTTATTAAATTCAGAAAAGGCTGAGACTGAAATATCTAAACATATATTACAATTCACTGTGGCTCTTTGACCTCTGCAAACCACTTTCCTTTCTCTACTGCAAAGAGTCCTGATCCTGGGAAGTGACAGCACCCTGACACCCTGTCACCTCACTGCTCTCTCTCTGAGGAGCTCCTCCATTGTATGTTTCTCATCTCTGAGCCTCCAGAGCTGACGAGAGAACAACTGGCACTGTCCTGTCTAGTGCCTCTGTCTGTTTGCCCCCGCCCCCATATTCAGTAACAGCCAGGAGTAGTGCCATCACTTGTGGTGATGTTTTTTTTTTGCATGATTGTTAAAAGTTGGTACTGGTCAAATGGTGTGTCGAAAGTTAGTTTTCACATCGATAACTTTAGTTTTGCATGAGTTACAATATTTTCATGGTATTTCACAGTTTGACTCACAGCTAAGCTTACCTATACCTACAGCTACTCTCTGACACTACAAATGCACTCACCTACGTATGCTCACATGCATAAATCTCCAGCACAAACCTTAACCGGGGCGTAGATGCCCATGAGAATCAAGATCATTCATTTTGAGCCTGTTTCCAGAGCAGCTAAGTTGTTGAAGGATGAAAGATGATATGCTATTAAATATTTGTAAGCACATACACAAAGAGAAAGAAAAACAACAAAAACAATGCATGTGTGTGCACACATGAAAGGAAGAAAGATGATAACCATGGGCTAATCCTGCATATGTTTATGAACATTAGTGCACAAATACTGCATACACACAATGAACAGTAACTACATCTCCCACTTATATTCATAATTTAAATATGTGCATCTCTACATATTCAACACATGATTATACATGCCAGCACTGTTTAATAAAACATTCGTTTAATCTGAGTATAATATGGATGATTCCATTTAAAATGTTAAGTTTGAAAGTTGTTAAAAACTCTGTTGTAACTTGCAGGACTCACCAATTACATTTCAAGTGATTTCAGCTGTGTTTGGCTCTTACACTTCAACTGAAACTGAAAGCAGTTCTTCACATACTATATTTCACATGCAAAGAATCAACATTTGAAGATATTTTAACCTGTTTACAGCATTGTTCTTCTTTAGAGAGCACATTAGATTTTCTTCTAGTTTTTACTAGTTTTGAGTGCAACTCTTTTATCTATTTTAAATGTAAAACTTAAAGCCGAACTCCACCAATTTTACAAAGTCCGTTTATAAATCTTAGAGAGTACAACTGCAAAACTTGTATAAAGCCTTGAAGTTCATTGTGTTGCATTGTAGGTGTCAGGGCCCGGGTAGTTTTGTAATATATTTTGGTAGGTTTAGCGTTTGTGTCTCGTCTATTTCCTGCTTTATTTTGGTGTGTGTTCTTCCTTGTACTGTCTAACTTCCTTCCCTCCTGTTGATTGCCTCCCTTCCCCTAATGTGATACACCTGTGTCTCGTTATCATTCAGTGTATATATGTGGTGGGGTTTTTCCCTTCTGTGCCAGATCCTCTTGCCGGATTCCTGTCAGCGTTCCAGCGTCTGTTTCACGTATATATCTATATCTATAGCCCTTGTGTATTTGACCCGTTTTTGCCTTTTGGATACCGAGTACTCGCCTAGTGATTTTGTACCTCTGCCCTGTGGAATGGATTTCCTGGTAGTTTAAATTGGACTGAATTAAACGACTTCCGAACTCTCCTTCTCTTTGTCCCTGCCTCTGCATTTTGAGTCCTACTGTTCTGTGTCTGATAGTAGGTAATGTAGGCACCAAAGCAAAACAAATGCATGTAATAAAAAAATATTACATCTCTGGTTCTGCTCTATCGACTTTGATCCTTTTTTTAAACTGTCCATTGTGAGTCAGACAATATTATAAGAGTCCGATTCTAAATCGGTGGAGTTTACCACAGATGGCTAAAGCTAAATCCAAGCATGAACGTGTGACAGCACAAACTAGCAGACAAGATGCCTTCACTATCTCCACTAACTGAAGCAGCAAGTACAGAGCACACGGCCTGATCAAAAAAAAAAAGTATAAGTCAGAAAGAGTCATATTTTGTGAACCATAAATATCTGCCCATTAGTGAAGATATATTAAAATATTGGCGGATGAGTCTCTGTCTTGAGCATGGTTTACTCAGTGTTTAGGGTTAAAGGTTAAATGTCTCTTAGTAGGTCGTTTACTTCAGGTCCTGCTGCAGTTAGGACTGTACAGTATAGGGGCCATGCTGCTCTTTAGACAGCAGAGCAGAATGGGAGGCTACGGTACAGAGGC
>NW_019174272.1:4922414-4984914 GCF_002260705.1 Seriola dumerili | reverse complement strand
CTGTAATGCAGAAGTAATCTCAAAGAATAATCTCAAAGATTTAGAAAAAAAAAAAGTTTTCTGCGGGAATGTGTGTCTCCTCTCTGGAGATTTTCTGATGTAATACTTTTGCCATAATGTTGTGACAAATTGTAGTTTTTACAGCTGCAAGAAGAAGAGTACGGATTGCATGTTTAATTTGGTACAAAAGAAATTTGTCTGCCTATCACAGGCCATTATTTGACATTTTCAACCTTCCCATAAATAGATCATCAGCTTCAGATTGAACCCTGAACCACTGGAGGGTAAAACCCAAACTGCTGAGTACAGAAGACACAACAGATGCTCTCTCATTCTGTCTCTGTAGTTCTCTTTGACTTTTGCACTTTATTTTGCTTTTAAACCGCATTGATCTTCACCTCACATCTTACCTCCTGTCAGCATAACCCTTCCTTCTCACCATCCACCCACTGACTCTGTTAAGGGAGGGGGGTGGAGGGTAGGGTTGGGGTGGGCAAAGACTGTCCTGTCCATGGGAACTTCCCCAGACAACAGGCACAACACAAAGACTGGACTCAGATCAGCTGAATGTGACAAAGCTCCAGAGACTGCAGTCTACACTGCAGCTTCTTCACACCCTGGTGGTGATTTGTTCCCATAAGAAAATATGTCAGTAATAGCTACACCTTCATGAATATGGACCAATGTGGAAGCTTTGTACTGTCTACACAGTGACTTCAGTCAAGTACCTCTCTCTTAGGAGATGACATACTAGCCCGTCAGATGTAGGGTTTTTAGTCTCTCAAGAAAAAAAAAAAAAGAAAAACATATAATGTCTAGACATCAAAGGAATGACGCAAATGTTGTGAAAGGGCTTTCTTTTGTAAGTCTTGTGAACTTGCTGTCAGGCATGGGTAAAATGTGCATTTTAAAACGTTTGGGAGTGTAGATTCAAAACTAAGTATTGCATATTATTTCTATCAGCACGGCTTTAGTTCTATATTTGGCTCCTGTGGGTGAAGAACTCAAATAAAAAACAATGAGCATGGGGGAGGCATGATCACGAGCTTTTTTATATACAGGAGCTAATTCCCTGGGTACATTTTACAACTGTAATAATATAATCTAGGGAACATTTATTGGGTTGTTTATCTGAAATAACAAGCTAACAACGTGTTAGATAGGCTCAATTAACCAGCAAATCACAAAACCAGCGTAATGTCGGTGCCTTCTCTTAATTTTCTCCTTCCTCAATTTCTGCTCCTTTGCTATTCTCCACCCACATCTAGTTAAGAAGTCTAAACCATGAGGTGTTTTTAGCCATCAGGAAAAGGGAGACTTTACTTCACATTAACAAGCTTCACATGATGAATGAGGCCACATGAGTATAATGGTCAAATAATCAGCTTCAGGAATTTGCTCAATGAATCAAACTCTATCCCTGGAATAATTTCACTCGGTGAGAGGAAAGACCAGAGACTAACTTTTCACTGTTTGCACTCTGGGCCCTCTCACTTTGTCTGCGCTCCCCCATCACTAGCCTTGCCAAAAGCATCGACTGGAGGGGGGAGGAATTCCTCCAGGCGCACTGCAAATTTGAGAGAAAGATCGAGTTAAAAAAAAGGGGAAAGAAAGGCCAGAAAAGAGAAAGACAGAACTGTAATAAAATGATGTAAATGATGTTACAGCCTGTATGGCTGTCATGGTTTAGCTGGTATCTCGCAATTATAAATTCAGTCATCGTTTTGCTCATCAGAGAGTTATATAGGAAAGAAAGAAAGAAAGAAAGAAAGAAAGAAAGAAAGAAAGAAAGAAAGAAAGAAAGAAAAAAGAAAGAAAGAAAGAAAGAAAGAAAGAAAGAATATATTCAACATCTGTTGTGCAGCTGGGAGTATTTCTAAGGGTCGCCAGGAGAAAAAGGAATTAAACACAAGGAGGAGGAGGGGACGCTCGGAGAAGGCTGGGAGAGAGGAGAAACACGGGATCCAAAATGGCTGGATTGGATTAAAATGGCAGTAGTAAAGCAGCACCTTTTATTTACACAGTCATATTAGCCGGGTTGAGCTTTCATGTCAAACAGGACTTACCTCGCTGCCATGGTTAACTTTGGATGTCAGCATGCAAAGTCTGGTTGTGAACCAGACTTGTATGCTGACCTTTATAGTAAAGTCTCTTTTTCCTGTAAAGGGTTGGTAATTTGCACCCTGAGTAAAGTTTCACCTAATAAGTAGCAAATTTACAGCATGTAATGGCAGGGGTTCATGTAACAGAGGTCTGTAGTTACTGAAAGCAAACTGAAAGTCCACATCCTTTCCCCGATAACAGCTTCTCAACAGGTGTAAAGTGGCAGTAAAAAAAAAAAACGGGCCACACACACACACACACACACACACACACACACACACACACACACATACACACATACACCACACTGTGTGGTGTGGCAGAGTGGGGACCCAGCCCCGAGCTTGGCCAAGCTTTGTCACTCCTACAGGCCCTGACAGTAATCAGGAGGAGAAGTGAGTGCTGAGGAAGTGTCAACAGAAACAAACCCTGTGCTTCGTTTAGGCCAGATTGAACTGATAGCTCATTGCCAGTGACATAATTTAGATGAATGGTGGGTGCAATCCATCAGAAGAGTATCGCTGGTCTGGGTGCGAGTGTGGGGAAGAGGAGGGGTGCGACCCTCTCTGTGCCTGGCTGCCAGTAGGGATCCCATTACCTTACACCTGTTAACAACACCAATCCCCCTTTATAAACAGTAAAGTGATCCTTTTATGGAAGGTAGAGGGACGGAGAGAGACAGACGGAGAGAACGAGACAGAAAGAGAATGTGGAGAATGTGAGTGGAAAGAGCCGAGAGGACAGATGAAGCAGAGGAATAAAGAAATGTTTTCTTGTTTGGTTCTAGAGAGACTAGCACCTCTGGACATGATGGATGAACCCAAGGTCTGGAGAGACAAGTCATGGACAGATGGCTCAGAAACACACTCTAATTCCAACACATCTGCCTCCAGACTAAAGCAAGAGGGACATCTAGTGGTGGAGAGTGCAACTACACCGTAACTATCTATTACCCCATCCTGAACTGATGGAAACTTAATCCAAAAATCTCAAGCAGATGTTTTAAATGTCAAGTTTCAAAAAGCCATCTGTAACATTTTGAGAGGATGTTATTAATTTAGCTGATTAGCTTGCAATGAAAAGATTACTCACAAATATAAATTAAAGTCTTCAGAGTGGAAAACATCTCACGTCACTTTTAAAGATTTAATATATAATTAAAAAATCTGGTGTAAGAACAAATAGTGAGTAAATTCAGAAAAGTGATAGTCATGTCAATTTAAATAATAAAAAATGGATATACTGTACATATACGTATGTATAACACTTTAACGCTTTGTGTATAAATTTGAATCCGGACGATATAACTGAGCACTTTGTCTATATGTTAAGCTGACTGAAGAGGTGCAGTTGCTATTCCAAAGGTAGAGTGAATGTAACTTCTTTGGCTGAGTCGCTTGTGACTGATTAGTCACACGAATGTGTTAACACTTTCAGTAAAGTTAGCTAAATATGATCTGTGTGATCACCATACAGAGGGCTTCAGTTGTTGGAATTAGTCCTCAGTTTTATAGGAGCAGGAGAAGGATTTACAGTGTATCACAGACAAAATAATTCAACCTTATTCAACCTTTGTGTAGAGACGGTTCACATGATCATTTCATTAAAGGACTTAAAGGAAGCTGATGAGATAGTTACGTTTATGAACAATCAACACTTTTCAACATCAATAATTCAACCATATTCATAATTCATCATTAGCTTCCTTTTTTTTCCTCCAAATTCAAAATCTGCATCAGCAAAGGAGGTTTTTATCTTGTAATGTGGCACCAGCCAATCACATTTCTCAGGATGGCACATATGATGTGTTTTGTGCTACTAAGATGAGCATTCAGCCATGAAACAAACTGTGGGATATAGAAAAGGATTTGTTATGGTGAGCAAGTGGCAATTATCTGCCCCTGAAACACAATTTTTTTCTCTCTTTTTTTGGGGTGGGGTGGGGATGGGGGTGGGGTTGGGGGTGGTTTGGTTTGGTGGAGGGGCACTATTATCCCTCAATGAATGGCTTGTGCACAAAAATGAAAAGAACAACTATTGGGTAAAAGCAACTGCGTCAAGCAGTAGGCTAATTGCCCTTTTTCAGACAGTGAAAATAATAGGCCAAAAATCAAAAGCTGTCCAAAATTTGACTAAATTGCCCTCCTATAGCTGGAGAGAGGGTTTATATTCATCACTGAACAATAATAAGAGTCAAAAAAACACAGAGCAGTGACCTGGCAGGTTTTAAGGTAACCATTAACTGTTTGATAGCTTTAGGGGCCACAAGTATCTACATGCTTTTGTCATTATTGTTCAGTTTTCACTGTCAACTTGAATTATTTTGGAGGAAGCAAATGGGGCTATTTTCTTGGCAGATGGCTGTTTTTCAGCAAGTTCTCCTCAGCTTTAGTCTTACATTGTTTTCTACTGACTTATCACAGGTGAGGAGAGTTGCAACATCATATCAACGCTTTGGGACAGAGGTGTGGACAGACTCCCATTCCTTTGCTTTTTTGAAATGGCTGTGTCAATGGCTTTCCATCTGCTGAACTTTTCCTATTGTGAAAGAGCTATTCCTTATTTTGGCTAATTCGGTTTTGTTTTGAAACAAATTTTAGAAGACAAAGCCTCAGATTGTGTTACACAAGCTATATATAATTATATCTGGAAAAATGCTATAATTTTAAGTTTAGTATCTTAAATGAATTCTGTATGAAACACTTTTAGGTGATTAACAATGTTTGTGAAAGAAAAACACGCAAATCTCATAGTTAATTATGAGTCTGCAAGAAGATGGTTAATTTAGCTTAGCAATAAACTGGGGGCAGCTAGCTTTCTCTGTCCCCACCAAAAAATCAACTTCCAGCACCTATAAACTCACTAACTAACATGTTGTATCTCTTATATTTTAATCCAGAAAATATCAAAATAACACATTGTGGTTTTACGCAAGGATATGTCCCGCGCTAAGCAACAACAAGACGACCAGTTTTTGTGTTTATTAGCAGGCGTGGACTGTAAATGTGCTGTTACTTTTGAACAGACCTATGCTGGCTGTTTCCCCTTGCTTCCACTCTTTGAGCTAAGCTAGGCTAACATGCAGCTGGCTGTAGCTTGAGCATGGTATCAATCCTCTCATCTAGCGCACAGCAAGATAGCAAATTTCCCAAAATGTCGAACTATTCCTTCAACATGGCAAAGTAAAACAGAATGACAGCAGTTTCCACAAACTTGGGAGAGTGCAACTAAATATCACAGTCATTGGTAAAGCCATCAGAAATGTTGAATGTTGTTACGTGATGCATGTATAATAGCCTATTAGTGCTGCATACAAACCTGTGGGAGCTATGAAAGTGTTAAACTGTGTGAACCTGTAACCTAATTCAGGAATGTTTCAGGGTCTAAATGAAGTATTTCATATTTACACTGTGCTAATGACAGTGCAACTAATTCCCTCCATTTCTATCTCATCAGTCCACAGTATAACTTATCAATGAGTTTGTGTAAATGGCAGTGTGTGGGAGCACAAGTGGTGCAGCCCAACTAACAGCATTCATCCTCAGAGGAGTTTCTCCCGTCCTCCTCCTTCTCCCCCTCCTGCCTCCCCCCCTTCTCTTCTCCCTCTCTCCCTCTCTTTCACTCTCATATTGTGTCTCTAACGAGTCACGTCCATCTAGCAATTATTATGAAATTAAAGCTATTTTCCATGGCCGATGTTTGCCCCGGTAATAACCACGCCGAGATAGGCTTCATTCATTTAGCATTTTAGTTCAGCTCAATTCCTGTCGCATTAGCAAGAGGAGCAAAATCAGAGTGTCACTCAGATATTCTGCTTAATGGTTTGGCGATGGCCTGGCCTTTTTTTTTTTTTCCTTTTCCTTTCGCGATCCTCCTAACCCTATCTCCCTGCCAATTACACTGTTTAATCTATATGTAGATAATGGTGTCCAGGACCTCCCTGTTGAAATGTCAGGTGTGAAGAGGTTATTAGCTAACTTTTAATTACTGTCCATCATTCACCAGCCAGTAGGACAGATTGGCCCTCTCCGACTGTCCGCTTATCTAGTCTCTGAATGTTGGCTGCAGGCGGGGAAAAGAAAGACATTTAGGAAGCACCAGGTCTCTGACTTAATATCACCATTTTCACACTATTAACAGGACTTAGTGTTTGGAAGAATGACGTGGGAGGGAGGAGAAAATGGTGTGACCAAGCAGATCATGTGTCAAATAGTTTAATGGAAGCAGATCATGTGTCGAATAGTTTAATGGAAGATGATTTAAAAGTTTAGAAGCAGAAAAGGATGACATGAAGCAAGAATCAATGGAGAGAAAAGTAGCTGTAGTATAACACTGCACAGTACTCTGCTGCAAGTATGCAAGTAATTTTGCATCAGCATGAGGCAGAACCAGAATCTGTGCTGTCAGATTTTCCAAAATACTTGAACCATGTTATGTTTTGTGGTTCTGCAGACGCAGTCATGTCAGTCCTTCGATCATCTTGTTGGTCTGAAGAAGTTGCAGCTTGGTTAAAACAGAGATTGTCCCTGTTCATAGAGATTAGCTACATTTTCCCTCTTTAAATGTTTTAAAAGTCTGCAAACCATTTTCTTGAACTCCCCCTGCCCTAGTGTTAAAGCCCCTATTGTACATTTAAAGACCTGCAACCCCTGACCCAAATTCTGCTGCTCTCCACTTTCATTCCTGCTCTCCAATACTTGTACTGGGGCCCAAAATAATACGAGTGCCGGCCCCGAGCTATAAGCTCTGTCTCCATTCGCTATGTAGTAGATTGCAAGGGCTAACTTTACGAAACATGAAGAAATACGCAACATACTTGGATTTTTAAAAAGGAAAAAGACTAATCAAGAAAGCACGGTTAATGAACTGGAATTTTAACATTATCACACTTTGCATTATGCAACAAAGTCACATATTTCTACATAAGCTAACACCTGCTGGTGTCCACTGGAGGTGACTTACAGCTTTTAGTATAATACATCTTTTGTGAAATACAACTCTAGCAGTGAGACAGACCTATTTAAACTCTTTTTTTGTTGGGGGAGGATTGTGTCAGTGGAGGTTGTTGTGGTGCTTGCAGTTGACATTTTGCATTTTGCAAGAATGCATTTGTATGATTTGTCTAGTTAACTCCATCTCCAGTATATTTAGATAGATAAAGAATCTCACCACTAAATTACACTGGTTTATGTGTATTTTGTGAATATATATAGTACGGACACTATACACTGTTTAAACTTGTAAAATACCTTTAACTGAACACTGAACACATATCAAGCCAAAATAAGACCTGTGCCCAAAAATAGAGAACCCTCAACAATATCATAGCCTTTCTCACGTCTTCATTCCAGCTACAAGCAGAGACACACACACAAACATACCTGCAGGCAGAGCAATCTCTATTCAGCCCTTGAACTGCCTTTGAGCGGATTTACTATTTTAAACTCCGCAGGGCCAAGCGCTGCTGATTACAGCGCCACAGAGAGAAATACTTCCCAAGCTCACTTTTTCTTCTTCTCCCTCGCCATCTTTTACAGCTTACAGACAAATTCCGTTGGAGGCAGTGAGCTGTTATTCCAGCAGACATCCTCCCTGTGATGGAGGCTCTGGTTACAGAGAGCTGCTTCTGGATCACACATATAAACACAGACACACACACACACACACACACACATGCACACATATTCACTGTGCTCATACATTCCTCATTTTATTCAAGGAAAGAATAAAACGGAAATAGATAATTGGTAAAAATCTCCAGAAATTCTGAAATGATGAGATATCCTAATTGTGGAATTATTTCTTGCCAGCCCACACACTTTTTTTTGTTTCATCTCTACGACTCTCTGTCTCTCTCTCTCTCTCTCCCTCTCTCTCTCTGGGCCACAAATGTCTCTGTGGCATCCAAGTCCCCGTAAAACTCAAGCATTAGTGTGTTTTCAAAACTAACCATTCACTAGAGAACATCATTAAGCCGATTAATGTTTTTCATCCTAACATACTTGCCTTTGAACTGGAGTTTGTGTGATATTTAAGACTTTAAGTGGAGCCTCACTGTTCTGTGAGGGGTTTTGTGTGTGTTAAGACTCTGCTCTCTGAGCTCTGTGGTGAATTACAGCTGACCCATGAAGACCCCAGGCCCCACTGCTCCTACCTTTGGAAACCCCCGTCATCTGGATCACATCGGGCTCAAATGGTGGTGGTGGTGGAGGTGGTGGTGGTGGGGGGGGTCAGAGTAGAAGCCCCTCTGTCTGACAAGCAAAGGAGGAGGACGCTGGAATGAAGGTTCACTGAGGTGTGTTTGTGTGTGTGTGTGTGTGTGTGTGTGTGTGTGTGTGTGGGTTTCAGTGTGCTACTCAACCCCTCGGTCTTTCTTCCTCACTGTGTCTGTCACACACACACAAAGTATAAGACAGGACTGGTTATATTGGTCGTGGCTGTGCAAACTCGGGGACACTTTGGAGGATCTAATGTCATTGGACACTGCTGTCGTCTGCATGGCTCTCTCAAAATATAGAGGGATGACCTTTGACCCTTGTTTCTCAAACAAGGGGTTGGCATTAACAAACCATGTTGAAATACACTTCAATTTATAAAAAGAACAATTGTGTTGTTTATAGTGATTCAGAAATATGTAGTTTTAACCATAATAGAGTAATTATATAAAGTGTATCATGAAAATAAATAGTGTGAAATCATTTCCCCAGCACAAACATTTATCCAGCACTTGTAAATATAAGCATAACATCCGATAAGCTGGTGGACGAGCTTCCACTGCACCGACAAGCATAAAATCCTCTAACCTGATGAGTTACTGCCCCCTGCTGTAATGCTGCCTCCATGAAAATCTAAAATGCTCCCATCCATGTGTAGCAACATGAAACCAGTCAGCATTGTTATTTTAAAAGTTTATAATAATAATAATATAATGATACTCGCATTGAGTTGACACACTGTGATGTAAGTGTATCACCTATAAACATGAATAGATAACTCATACAGTTGTGAAGCTAAAGAAAAATCCCTGATCTCAGTCACAGATGAATTACACAGATTTTGTGGATTCATAACTGAATTCTTTTCAAAATAGAATTATCTAATTATGTCTGTATTTGAATAAAGAAACTTGGGGAAATCACGAGCTTGGTTCTACACCCAAGTGGCTTACAGTTCAAATTCAGATGTTACAGACAAATGAAACGTACAAACATACAAAAAAATGGCATAATCCCTGTTATCAATTTGAAAGTATTGACTGTTGAATCCTTGAGAATGGATCAGGCAAAGCCCTCTCTCTCTCTCTCTCTCTCTCTCTGTGTGTGTGTGTGTGTGTGTGTGTGTGTGTGTGTGTGTGTGTAGGGATATTGTAGCTGGCCACAGGTGTTGTAAACAGCTACAGCAGGACTCTGCATGTGTTGAACATGCTGTGACATGTGAGTTGAGTTTTCCATGCTGTGACAATAATCGTGCTTCAGTATGATAACAGCAATCAAGAGAGTGAAGATGTTATTTAGAATAATGGCACTCCCGGAGTTGGCACTCCATATCACCATAGAAATAAAGTGCCTTGTAATTTCCTGCCTGGCGGTGCAGGATATTGCTTTACCTTTTGTTGTTGTTGAGGGCCAGTTGTTATCTTGGCTGCAGGGGATCTTTCGTATTAGACTCTTGTTGTTGGTGGCAATTTATCATGTACAACAATACAATCAAAACAGGTTTTATTTATATGTGAAAATTGTTTATTACAAAAGTATATAGTGAAGACAATTGATAAATTAGCAATAAGGTACAAAAATATCTGAGTACATTTAATTCATTTTCTTTACACTCATGATACATTCACACAGTTTATTGTCTGAAAGCTCAAGGGTGATAGCTGTTGCTTAATTCGTGGCTAAATTACTCTAATGAATATGAGAGAACAAAATCAGGTGGTCGCTCATCACGTCACATTCTGTGCAAACACAAACTCACACACTTTTCTGTGCTCTCTTTCTCTCTCCCTCTCTCTCTCTCTCTCTCTCTCACACACACACACACACAGAGACACACACACACAGACAGGCACATTCAACCATCATTGATTCTTAAAAACTAAATTCTGTTAGTACATTCAATAAGTGATGCAACTCCTCAAAATCAGGGAGCTTCACTAATTCTGCCACTCAGAACAAAGTTAGTGATTTTAGTTAGTTATTGTTAGATTATTAGTTTATTAGTAGGTTAGTTTGTTAGTTTGCAGAGAGCTATTAATAGCTCCTCAGGTTAGTAACTGTTAATTGAAGTTTAGGAGATGTTAGTAGCTGGTCAAGGGAACAAAAGCTTTATTATAAGGATGTTGCTGGTGGTCTTAGCAGGGCGGTTCACTGATAAAAAAAAGCACATTCTCATGACACTAGAGGATGTTTTGGATAAAAGCTTCTATATAATGTGATTTAATGAACATCACTGGTACCGTGAGGCATGCTTTGATCCAATTAAAGATTAACAAAGAGACATCAGGATTGAAATCGAGTTTCAGTCAGAGAGAACAGAGATGTTAGTAAGAGCAACAGGTGGGCCTGGTCAGCCTCACCACTGTTAGTATCAACACCATAAGGAGTTAGTAGTGGAGCGGAGGCTTGGCTTGTGTCTCACTGCATTACCTGTGGTGACAACAAGCCAGGCACCCCCCTGCGAGGGTTGACCACACAGCGCACAGGCAGTTACAAAGCCATTCTCAAAATATGTGAATTTAGCCTGTGAAGTGTGACACAGTTTGGTAATATCATTTGGAATCAGATCATAATCGCCTTTTTTTCTGAGGATTTCTTTAAAGTATGTGGTCAACCCAGTTTAATATCAGCAGCTGTGTCTGCTCCTCTTTTCATCTTGTGGTTAATAACGTTTCCCGTCCCAAACCCTGAAACCCTTCTTGACATACTGACTTTAAAAATTTTTTCATTGATCTTTCTTCAGTGATTAATGTGAGGCGGTCGTTTCTGGAAGAAGGATTGCAGGATCATGAGAGAGGAGTGTGTACATTAGACTGCGGGCGTAAAGCAGCGGGTTAGTCAGTGTGTTAGAGAGATCCAGGCCAGCCATCAGCATTCAGAGTACAGGTTAGTAATCATCCGACTGTTAGCAGACATTAGTACTGTTAGATATTAGTGAGATTCTGTTAGTACAATCCAGACCTGGGTAAAAAAAAAAGCTATTTGCACATAATTATTAGCATTTGCTGTAATTAGCTTAAGTATCAGATGATGGGGCTGTAAGCATCAGGACAGTTTAATTAATGCCAGCAGGCGTCATTTAGAAAAATACACACCATTCATTTCCAGCGCCATTCTTGTGATTATCTAAATCACAAGAATTCCCACCCAACTGGTACTTTAGTGAGGTTGTAACAAATGCTAACAATCATTTGAAAATTTTTTTTTTTTTTTTTTATCCCTTTCTGGTACATCCAGTGGCTAAAAGATGAGCTTCAGGCATCTGAAAAGTATGCAGCTATAAGGAAATCACTGTAAAGCAGCTTGGAGCTTCAGGCCCATTACAAACACATTTCTATCAGACATACATAACAATACACATGCACATTTACAGGAGTGAACACACACATACACGCACACACACAAATAGAGCACATGCATAAACACATGCACTCGCACAGACACACAAACACACCCACGCATAACAGTACTACTGTATATATTACATTAAAATAGTAGTATCAAGTCCAAATTAAGAGGTTTCAAGACAAACAAAAACATACTGTGTGAATTACACACCATCCTCACACACTTAAGCAGATGTTTTTTGTTTTTTTTTAACATTACAGGATTAAAATATTAGAGCTTTCCCATTATGGATGCTAGCTTTAGTGAGAAGTTAATACACAGGAGGACAGCACTGTTAAAACACCACCTCTGGTGAATTTAAAGTGTCTTCTACAGAGGAGGAAGTGACTGAAGAGTTAGACAGTGTAACCAAGGTAACAGAGTGAAGAGGTCACTGCACAGAGCAGCTGAAGAAAGCAAGTGTGCCGTGTTCAATGGCTGAAGTGACAGTGTTTTTGATCAGTGAAGAAAACAAAAATTCAAGTGAGGGTGTAATCACAGCCGGGGAGAAATACACACTACCCATGAAATACCTCTCTGTTACAACTTATCACGCTGACACTGACTACAAAGGAGTTGGTGGCATTTTTAACTCTTCACAGCTCTTTTTCCCTGATACATAAAAGCGGCAGAAGTCGTCTCTCTGTGGGGAAACACTTTAACATGGATCCTCTTCTCCTGAAGGACCAGGACAGCAATGATGGCACCACGCATCACTCACTGCAGGAGAAATGAGGTGACAGCTGTTACAGTGGTGAATGATGATGTGATTCACATTCCTGTTGACCTCCTTTACAAGACATACTTTTAAGGACATATTTTTGTTCCAGTCTAACAAATAGGCAAACATTTTTTTTCCAGGATAATCCTGCATAATGTTGGATAAATAAATCTGGAAAGTAGATTATGCTAATCTGATTTGGTCATGGTCTCCACTCTTCGGTTGGTTTATCTCTCCTCTTAACCATAATCCTGGAAAGGAGAGTAGCATATAGCAGGAAATATGGCAGCGATTTAACACATAGCTAATCTCTCGTGTTCTATCTGTTCCCCATTTATCTGCACTCTCAGCCAGCACAGAGGCTTAACGCAGGGACACATACTGCATGTGGGCAAACGCAATATGAGATTCCACAAAAATGGGCTCTGCGGTTTGTATTCATCCTAACCTATATAATAAGTCACGGTGTAGAGTGTAAAGTGAATATGAGGGGAATAATAGTCACGGTGGTGTAAATCTACTGAGAGATGCTTTACCAGTCTGTGAAGGCAGCACAGCAGAGGGTGATGGTGCGATGCCGCCAGGTGTACAATGAGGTCCAGTGCGAGCCCCGATCTGCTTTTTCATCAGTGTAACTGGAGAAGAACACACAACACAAAGCAGCAGAAAAGTGGAACGCAACCCAACTGTCCTCCCAAGATCCCCCAGGGAACGCCTGTTCTTTCATTTCATTGTTTCTCCTTACTGCTTTTTATTTACAAGTGAATGAGAATGAAATACACCCACTGCTAAAAGACATAAGTCACTTGAGATAGTGTAGGCTTCATTGATGTCAGTTATCTAACTGTGAGTGAGTAACGCTATTAAAGTCTCCACCAGATATTGTGTGCCAGTGAAAATGAACCTCCCTCACGATTTTAATAAAGGTAATCCAGCCTGTACACATAACCTGTCGTGCTGTTGGTTCCCATTTGGATCCTCCCAGTGTCCTGACTGGTGACATGTCAGCAGCTCTGTAGATGAATCCAGTGCAATGTCCATGCAACACTGACCACAAGGTTACCTAAAAAAAAAAGTAGACTGGTTAAGAGTGTGGAACACCACTGATCATAAATCTATAGTTAACATCATTTTACATTACATTACATTTTTTTTAATTTAATGGCCCACTGTGTCCTATAAAAACGAAATAGAAAAAATACTTATAATCAGAACTTTATGGCATGTATACTGCTGCAGCTTATACTATAGATAGGCTATTGTCTTCTTACTATCTTAAAATGAAAGCGCATGTAGGCTATATTGTACTGTATATACTGTAGCACTGCCTACAGCAACATCTTGGCCGAGATTTAACAAATCGTATTTTTAATCCTGCGTGTTTCCACCAGAAATAGTTTCTCTATAAATAAACATATTCTAATATTCATAAACCCTGCAAGGATGTCAGATTGAGGCAAGAAGACTAGGCCCTTCGCTGCAGGAAATTCAGTGAGCCAATGTTTATCTAAACAAAGAACAGAAAAACCCAACATAAACTAATTTGATAAGCTCAATTAAAACGTTGATGTAAAAGAAAAGAATAATACGACCCATACGGTCATACCAGTCATCTCCAGGTTCATCACGTACCTGTCCCGCAGCATCAAACGGTGAGAAAAGAGCATATCTTCTTGTTCTTCTTCCTTTTTCCCCATGCTAAGGGCAGCCAGCCGAACCTACGAATACGTGTGTGCAGTGACTTCGCCCGCAGTGAAAACGCTGGTCGCCTCCCGGACCTACAACCTACGCACTAACATGAGCCGCGGCTGTGCGTCGTCTATATGGCTGCCGAGCTGAGACAAGCAGATGTGGGAGTGCCAACAACAGCTGCGCACTGACGGGAGTCCAGTCCACGGAAAACAGGATAAAGTGCAGACGGATGAAGCCCCGGGACAAAGGAAATGGATTGAACGTATTAAAGAGAACAGCGACGTCTTTAACTGAGCGAGACTGCACAGACTCGAGTTAATCAGTGGTCTCGCTCTCCAGCTGCTGCCACAGGTTTATGGTCTTTTGTATGCGCGCCCTTCATCCACCATCTGTGTTTCCTGGGCAACCGAGGACTGCCTGGAGGCATCGACACCACCAGCTGATACACAGCATCCACCTCAATCCAAAAACACTACAGAACTCTGCTAGAATTGTACTTAAAGGGTCATGCTGTAGCATAACTAATGTTTTTAACTGAATTATTAACTGTTTTATTGACGAACACCCACATGCATCTGTTCACAATGTGATACGCTTCATTTCAACGTTTCATTGAGACGTTTGTTTACTGATGCTCCTGTGATAGTTCTGTAAATGTGGTTTCATGTTTATTGTATATGAGGACTTTGTTGATTTGGGTTTGCTTTTTTATGGAAATATGTGAAATAGATTAACAAGAATATAAACTAATAGAATGATGATAATACTTGATTTATTACTTATCAGAAAAACTGTGCTGATGAGATTTGAAAAGCACTCAACCTGCATCACACACAAAAACAAAAATGATCAACAAATGACTATTATTTTACCACTAATTGAGCAACACAGATGGGCCAAAGGCTGGTGCCAGAGTGAAAGCTATATTTAATCAAAAGGGTTTATTTTCTGATGAGTGATAATTGATCAGAGATTTGTATGATACGTTTTTGAGCCTAAGGGTGGTGCTAGAGGAAAGGACATTGCAGTGAGATACTCACAGGATTTTGGGATGTCTTGAGTAAATCATTATACAATACTGGTGTCATGTGATGAACATCAAAGTAAAGAAACCAAAAGATGTTTTAGCAAGCAACTTAACATTTTGGCTCAAATCACCCTCTCATTACTGGAGCCAGTTTAATATCGGTTATCCTCTGGGCTCCATGAATCTCTTCTGCACAAAATGTCATGCTATTCCATTCAATATTTGTCTGAACCAAAGTGGTCAACTGACCGACCAAAAGACGCTGCCATCCATGAACCCATGCTGTGTATGGCTAAAACATACTTCTACTCATGTATCATTTGTAATTGAAGTAAACCGTACCGTAGTACATTCCAAGGAAGGTTTAATGTCCAAAGCTCAAAGCAAAGGCAATATAGTAAAAACATACATAAAATACCACATATTATATTATTACAATATTGACTGAGCTATATAACTTTTAAATAAAATTTCCTATTATATAAAGTGGTCAACTACGTAAATCACAAATGAAGAATTTGTCTGTCCCTCGATTTTCAGATAAAAAGTTGAATAGAATCTTTCTATAGTCTATGACATCATAATGGAGCATCAACAGACTGATGCCCTGTTATGATATCAGAACTGGTGAGTTTGCACTGAGCTGAAAACACTTCACTACAGACTAGTGTTGCTGGAAGATGTCACAATGAAGAAGTGGAACATTTTGGAAAACATTTGTTGCGGCAATATGCCATCAAGTTCTCATTTCACTAACTGCTTGACAGCAGATAAAACTGGTAAGGAGAACTCAACACACGTCACAGCATATTCAACACATGCAGGGTCCTGCAGTAGCTGTTTACAACACCTGTGACCAGCTACAATATATCAACACACACACACACACACACACACACACACACACACACACACACACACACACACACACACACACACACAGAGTGATAAGGAGTAACTAAGTACATTTACTCAAGCACAGTACTTGTGCTTGAGTAAATGGGTGCTTGTACTATAAGCATCTAAATTCTCCTCTAGAGAAAATACTTAGAGTAGAATTGTTTTTATTCTTAACATTTTCAATACAAGACTTTCTTGTAATTGAGTAATTTTATACTGTATATTGCTTCTTTCACTTAAGAAAATTATCTGAATACTGAAGACCAGTGTAGCATTCGATCATATTTTTTCCCATTCAGTGTATTTTGCTCTTCTCATTCTTTGGGAACACCACTCACTGAAATGGACATGATGCCATATTCAGTATCTGACATAATATTCTTCTTCGTGTGGTCCTAGAATAACCAAATGTTAATTTACAGGAGCACAATGAATGCTTTAGTTAGATTTGTGCATGTTGTATTAATTGAATGACCCCTGCTGACTCCATGTTGTAACCATCACATGTTCTCCTTCTCTCTTCATGCACTGCTTCTCTGTCGGCGGTGACAAATAAAGAGCAGAAATCAGAGAGCTCAGAGGTGCTAATAAACGACATACTGTGCAGCAGCACAAGTCGCTACCTCATCACAGAATTCAACGGAGAGGGGCGCTTTGGCAAAGTGGCCAAAGGTATGAATATAAACAAATTACAGGACGTGGCTCTCAAGATCCTAAAAGCTGAGAAGACCGCTAGAAGAGAGGTAGTTTATTTATGTTTTTTTTCCCACATTCTCTTGCTGATGTTTTGTTTATTAATTGCTATACTATGTCACTTACAGGCACCTATGTCAATCTTTCCATTTTCTCCACAGATCAAAATGCTTGAAGTAGTGAGCATTCTTGACCCAGTCAAGAAGAATGTGGTTCAGTTCTTTGAGAAGTTCAACCACAAAGGACATACCTGCCTGGTGTTTGAACTGCTGGACAAGAGTCTTTTTCAATTGTTCACAGAACGACACTGGAGGCCACTGTCTCCCAGTGCGATACGGCCAATAACACACCAGGTGAAGATGTTGTGGCTTTGATCAATCTATCAGCAAGTAATGGCAATATACTCATCCAGCTGAGAAAGAAATTACATACTGAAGGAACATATCTGTATTTCTTTAGTTTAAGACTGCACCCTGGTCAATGGTACCTTTAAGATCGTGTCCTTTCTCTCTGCAGTTGCTGATGGCCCTTGACGCCCTAAAGGGCATTGGTGTCATTCACTCGGACCTGAAGCCAGACAATATAATGCTGGCCAACCACCTGACTGAACCCTTCAGAGTGAAACTAATAGATTTTGGGCTGTCCTTCACTACCTTAAATAAGAAATGTGGGATGAGACTTCAGCCTCTGGGTTACAGGTAGGCTCAATTTGGAATTTCAGACATTGTGTCAATCTTCAGTACACATGCTGAGTTTGGTAATATACTTAATAGCTCTTGGGATTATTGCATGGTACACACAGGGCACCTGAAGTCACCCTGGGCCTCCCCATCTCCGAGGCCATAGACATGTGGGGTCTTGGCTGTGTGCTCGGTTTCTTGTACCTCGCTATACACCCATTTGCAATACACTGCGAGTACCAGTCAGTAAGTAACCAAATCTAGATTCAAAGGAGACACATTACATTGTACACATTACATTCTGCCTAAGACACATGTCCAAACCCAACTGGGGACTTGATGTAGGATTTTGGCTGATGTGATTCTTTATATTCTCTCTCCAGATGAGAGGCATTGTAGACACACTGGGCCAGCCAGCTCACCACCTCCTCTGTGCTGGGAACTACACCCACAAATTTTTTAAGGTGAACAGGCAATCAAATAACTACAGATGGCGGATAAAGGTATTTTAACCTCGTTCAGCTGTTCACTATCTTTTATCTCCCAGTTAGACAACAACCCTTTTAAAACTTTTAGGAAGTAGTATCTGACCAGCATGTTTTGTTCCTGTAGACCCCAAGGGAATACCGGCTTGGCACCGGTATTGAACCCAAGAGATGGATGAGCCCTTTTAAAAGTCTGGATGACCTCATAACAGTATGCCGTCCATTCCATGACTGAAAAATAATTAATATGAATTTACCGAGAGACATGAAGCACTTAAACTGAACTGTCGCGTACTTTGTTTAAATTCCAGCACAAACCAGGGATACAGGAATCCATTGCGCTGGAGGATCAAAGAGAATTTGTCAGCCTCCTGAAAAGCCTTCTACATACAGACCAAGAGAAGAGGATCACTCCAGAGAAGGCTCTCTCACACCGCTTTGTCAAAATGACCCATTTGGTGGATGAAAGATACACAAGCTTATAGTAAGTGACTGAATCTTTTTGAGTAAGGTTTGATAGATACATGATTGGATTAATGGACAGATTTCTTTATTGATTGAGTGTTTTATTCAGTGTCAAGGATTCTTTAGCGAAAATGCTGGTCTGTCCAAAGGACAACTTGGACCAGGCCCTATCTCCTGATGGTAAGGCTGAAGGATCAGCTGTTCCTCGCTCCAATGATGGCGTTAAAAACATGCCTCACTCATCTGACGGAGCAGAAGCTGCTGCAGTAATAGATGCTACTGGCTCAGCTGTAGAGGATTCAGCTGTTAGCCAAGGTGCAGCCAGTCCAGCTGAGGGGACATCGGCCAACGGCGGGTCACTTGATGAGGGTCCACCTGGAGCCCGCTGAAGAGAATCCAGAAATTATTTGGCTGGGCAATAAAGACCTGGTTTGGAATGAAAAATTTAAATAAAGAAATGTTGAATGTCAAATTCATATAGGCCAATTGTAAATGATGGTCACTGGAGTTTTTTAGAGTCACATGAGGCCAAGTGTGAATGGTTGTTAAATCTCCTGGGAAGGGATTAAAAGGACTTTGTAGGTGGGCGCTCTCTGTTGAGGGATGGTTTCTTTACTTTAAGATAGATAACGTCCTTCACTCCTCTTTCACACCGTCTGTCTACTCCTATCCAAAATATGGACATTGTTGCTGTACATAATTGTGATTATTCATGTGTATTTTTCATGTGCCCCCCCCCCCCCAAATAGTTTTAGCCAGCCAGCCAAGAACAAATAACCATCAAGAGAAGCACAACTCATTATAGGTCTATGTAACCCAGCTGGAAATAATGGGTTAAAGAAAAAGAAACTAATTAAAAAACTCATAAAGTTATAAATATTTGAATTAAAAAGTTAATGTTTTATTTTCTGTTATTTGATATTATAGTTGTGACAATTTAGTTAAAATCAGTAATCCTTATCAGCTCCACCCTTACCTGCCTTGATTGATTGATTAAGTCTAGGAGAGAGAGAGTGCGCGTGTGTGGGGGAAAGGGGAGGGGCTGTGACACAGAGAGATGAGAGGAACGAGTCCACCGAGCGCCCTGTTGAGCCAGAGGTAATTGCTTCGCATCACTGCGTTGAGTGTTAAAAATAGATAAAAAAAAAGTTTGGGGAGAGTGAAACAAAGAAATAACACTTGTGAAGTTGTGTAGGTGTTGAGAGAAGTGGAGCAGTTGCGCAGCACGAGCAACGAATCGTGAGGAGTGCCGTTTTGTCCTGGTTCAGTACACTCCTCGTGTTTCGGTAAGCTAGCCTAGCTTTCAGGCTACTTGGCTAAGTGCTGTGTGCTAACAGTGAAATCGTCAGCAACGAATTCAATTTAGTTTTGTGTTATGTAGGTGAATGTCAAATATCTGAAGGGGGACATATTTGATAACTGATATCAAGTTCTGTATAAAATTCATAAATTTTTTTCAAAGAAAAACGGGTATTTAATTTATTTAATTTAATCATTTTACTTACTCACGTGTAAGAGGTATTTATGGTACATTGTTAACCAGTATTTTTCATAAAATGTATGCTGCAGATTTTATGTTTACAGTCAAGAGCTTTTGTTGCTGTGTAATATGTTTTGTTTACTTAAATATTGCTTAAGTTGAAACAGTTAAATTCATATTTTCATGTTTAATAATAACTAATAATTGAGATGAAGACTAGAAATTGAACTAGAATATAACAAATTTCATAGATGTTGAGTAATTACACTCAGTGTTATTTTGATGATATTTTCTGTTAAAATGTGGTACCATTTAAGAGAACTATAACTGAAGAATTCGATTTAGATAGATAAGATAAACATACAGAAACTAAACTTGTGTTGTAAATACAGGTCAGGTTCATGGATTTGATTGAGGAAACCCTCAGAGAAGTCGTCCAACCACCCTGATAGATGGCGAGCCACCCAGTGGCTGATTCTGCATGGGCATCTGGATTTACGCTTTGACATGGTAGGAATGTGCCAGTCACCTGGACGGGCACCACATTGAACATACATTGACTTAGAGTGCACTCTGACTTGGAAACTTTGACAAACCAGACCGTCGTCTGATTTGGATTTGACTTTGCGCACATTATTGACTTTGTCATCTCACACTGACCTGGAACTGAAAAAAGTGTGAAAAAGTCACACTTAAGGACAATTTAGTTTACTTTAAGGGGCCCAGTTTGTTATTTTTCATACCTGTGTAAATTGTGGTATTTTGCATTGTGAAGCACACTTAAGGTGCAGTTAATCAAACTCAGCTGTTGTGTGTGTTTATGGTTATTATGCTCTACACTTAGCTCCTCCCGAATCTAGATCACCCAAGAGTGGGTTACATCTACAATGTATGAATGAATGAGTGACAATACCTGATCATACAATCACTTGCATTTAGCAGTAAACACATCCTGTTCTCCTCTATCCTTCCTCTCTCCTTTTTATTTTTTTTGGACTTGATAAACATTATGCTGCTAACTTAATCGTCTATTTGCTGAGGAGAACTGCTTCTTGCTTCCACTCAAGCAAGTTACCAAAAATGACAGGGAGCAAGCTCATTCGTTACCTCGTAATTTTTGAGAAGAAAGTAACCAATTTAAATAAGTGATTGGCATAATATTCATTTTTGATAAAACGTGTTTTTGGTGACATTTCAATAAAGGCAATAAAATTATAAAAGACTGTGACTCAAACTGCAAGTGTGTTGGGCTCCTGACAGCTACTACTGCACCGGGGACAGTTATGTGTTGTTGTCATCAAAGTGTACCTTAAACTTCAAGCTTAAGTGTGAATGTTGACCTGAGGAGTTGGCCCTCCTGTATTGAGCTATGTGTTTGTTTAAGGGTTGTTTAGTGTCACTGACATATTAGTTCCTGTGTTCGTCTTTCAGATTGAAACTGGTCCATCTGAAAAGTGGACACCCTAACACAAGAAAAGCAAATAGTGTACACAAGAGGTTTTGCCTGTTTTGTTTCCCTATAGCACTGAAGGTGTTTTATATTGTTACTTTAAGCAGGTAAATTTTATTGCTTGTCCCCTGCAATGTCTCCAGCATGTTTTATGTTCACTCTTGAGCTCCCCCATATTTTTCATTTATATATATTTTTTAATGTCATTGTTTAAACAATAATACCAAAATGCCAAAAATGTATTTACAAAGTGCTTAAAATCAAATTTGCAAAATTGTTACATGAAATTAATTAAGCAAAACATTAGGACTTGCAATAAAAGGACACTAGGCATAAAAAAAGCATTTTGGTTCATTTTATAAATGAATATGTGTTTTTATTTCTTAATCAAATAAATGAGAACTCGAAAAAAAAATGGCCAGCTGAGGGCGACAGCGTATGCGCTCATACAAGTTTGGCCTTCCTGAGTTGCCTTAGAAGTGTCAATACCTCTCGCTGTCCAGACATCCGGGATATTTTCAACATTTAGCGGCGGTAAATTTCTTGCTGTCTATGCATCGGTCGGGTCTTGCAGGTCTCTCAGGCCTGTGTGAAGTCACTGATCATCTTTATCTGAGTAACGCCAGCGCGGCCAGTGATTCCGCTCAGGTGATTCGCCATGACATAACCTGCGTCATCAACGTTACCGAGACCAGGAGCCGCTGCCCTGCTCCTCCTCCCGGTGTGGAGTACATCCACATCCCGGTAGCAGACTCCCCGGTGACTCCTCTCGGAGATCACTTCGACGAGGTGGCAGATAAAATAAAGCTCGTTGCAGAGCGCGGAGGCCGCACTTTGGTGCACTGCAACGCCGGTGTGAGCCGCTCCGCCGCACTGTGCATGGCCTATCTGATGAAGCACCGCGGTGTGACTCTCCTGGAGGCCCACAGGGGGGTGAGGACCTGTCGACCCATAGTGAGGCCGAATAATGGCTTCTGGAAGCAGCTTATCCGGTATGAGATGGAGCTTCGAGGATGCAACTCTGTCCGAATGACCACCTCCTCCATTGGAGAGATACCAGACATTTATGAAGAGCAGGCCAGGAATATGATGCCAGTGTGAGGACCTTATCTTACTGCACTACTTGATGTGTGGGGGAGTGGGACATTGTTTCACAGTGGTGATATGTACAGTGGCATAACCATAAAATGATGTTTATTCATTGAAAGAAAACAGTGTTTTCCCTCCTGACTTATTAGATAGATAGATAGATAGATAGATAGATAGATGCTTTACTTATCCCCTAGGGTAAATTCATGTATTATGGGCAGAGTTGGAATTTAAAACACATTTACTCAAGCACTGTACTGTACTTTATACTATTAAGTAAATTTCAGAGGAAAATGTTGTACTTTTTACTTGACTACATTCATTTGACAACATAATTAGTTGGGACCCCTTGTTAAGTTTGAGATGGCTAAGTTAACTGTTACATCAAAGAGGGATTTCATTTCCAACTTAGGTGGTTTCATTAAATCACCGTTTGATGCTTAAAGAGAAAATTATTATAATATTTGACAAAAAAGATTCCTCATTAATCATCTCACCGACCATTAGATTTATCTTGTGACCCTTTGGATGATGACTACTTCTACTTTTTTTTTTTTACATTTAATGGTTTGAAGGATTTTGAATGCAATGTGTTTTATTTGCACTGGATTCTTTTTACATGGTCGCGTTGTTATCTTTTGCTTTTGTGTACAGTATCTGAATACGTCTTTTACCACCGATTGTCAGGCCTCGAATCACTGAAGCAGCTGTGACAGTTAAGGAAAATTTGGGAATCCAACTCATCTGAGGCTGCAAAGTACAAAAAGCATTTATTTTAGAATCAATAGTCATCTGAATTGGTTTGGCAAAGAAACATTTGAAGGACAACAGTTCGTCTTTATGGACAGCCATTCCTAACAAAATGAAATAAATACTGTATACCTAATTATTTAGCTACAAGGTCATTAAACTTCTATATTGTAACTATGCTTTTTCACTCATGTTAAAAAAAACAAGAATTTTCTTTCCAGATCTCACAATAGAAATATATTTTTGGGACACAATATGGACTTTGATTTTGATTATATCTCTTTTCCTTTCTCTACAGACAGGGCTCTCCATGGATTATGACCCAGTAAAAATATATTAATTTATGAAACAGGCACAATACAACAGTTACACATTGAATCACAGTAAAAATCATTCACAATTTGGCACAAGTCTGTCATCTCTAAACATCAACACACACATCGACTCTAGAGGACAGTTTAAATCTAATGTATTAGTGGTCACCTATCCCCAGACATTACTTTCCAATAGTGCACTCCCAACAGTCAAAACAACACAGTCGTTGGCCAGGTTCCTCTTACAAAATACTTTTTTGGTTAAATCAATCAACATTTCAGACTACAGTTTCAATGCAAAGCAACAAGTAATAAGTTAGAGGAATAACTGGTCACAGAGGTGCTGGGCAAACATAATAACTAGACTGACAGTTTACAAATAACCAACACTGTAACACGGTCAGCTACACCATGCAGGTTGCTTTGCATCATATTCACTCTGGATAAAATGAAGGACATTTACATGTGTACCCAACATGTGTTACTTAGTTGTATTTGAATGGACTAGTTCAACATTTTGGGAGACATGCTTGTTCCCTTTTTTGCAGAGAGTGAGATGAGAAGATCAACACCACTCTTGTATTTGTACGCCAACAATGAAGCTATGGCCAGTAGATGGCTAGTTTAGCTTAGCATAAATGCTCCAGCTCAAGAAATAGTCCAACACGTAGCCCCTTGTAAAACTGCAACATATCATTTTAACACTTGAGTTTTTGTATTTATTGAACAAAAGAAATATAAATGGTAATTCACAGACTTTAAAGGTGCTGGAAGGCAGATTTTGTGACCTACTGACAGCGTCTGGCTTGCTAAGCGGCAGTAGGCTGTTTTACTAACGACTATGAGAGTGTTGATCTTTTCATCCAAGTCTCAGAATTTTTCAATCTCTGCCTTTTAAGAAGCTGAAGTGGGTGAGCACTGAGCAAGCATCTCATTCGGAAAAATAAAGGTTGCTATTACATTCATCTGGCCAACACCATATGGTTTTGAGCAGAAACCCCACTGTGATACTTTAGCACATCTAAATAAGAATCTGGATACATTTAACTAACAGACATTTAAAACATCCACACAGAAACTCTACACAATCAGTATTTTACAAGGATTCAAATGGCTTCTTTAGGTACACAGTGCAATGACTAATGCACTGTACAAACAAGGCTGGAATCCAAACAGCTATTCTTTTCATCTGCTACTGAAATATCCTGAGTCAGGACCTTAGTCAGGTCAAATTACAAGATTGCCTAATAAAGTGGAATAACGACACAAGTGCAAAAACAACATGCTTATTTAACCCTCACTGCATTTCACCAAGTCCCTCAATAAGGCAACAATTTAATCTGCATAGTCATGCAATAAGCATCTAAAGGTACAAAATAGAACAATGTCCATTTAAATCAAGGTGAGATCAATGCAGAGGACACCAAGAAAAAAAACTAATGCCTGTATGTACTCGCCCCCTTCTCACACAACCTAAAGTGTATTCAGCTGCTCCAGGCAATGGCTTCACAAAAACGACTTGAGATCACATCTGAAAGAAAATGTAGAGATTTCAAAACTCACAAAATAGTTCATGATTTTTAATTTAAAAAGAAAAAAAAGGGGGGGGGGGGGGTTATATCAGCAACCTACATGTTGTTCCAGCTTCTGGTATTCTGTAGATTTAGGTCGACGTGTAGATCTGGATCTCTTTCCCTCCAAAACAAAGGCAATGATCTGGCGAGAGGAAAGAAAAGACAAACAGATATTGGTTTCAAATGGCTAGTCTGGTCTGTGTTTCAATACACTAATGAACAGGAGGCAGCAGAGTGGATTCATTGTTCTGTGTGCTCCATTATGCACCACACAGCACTTGGCAATTAAAATCCTTCAACTAAACATAACAGCATCTCACAGAAGTGGTTGGATATTTCTGGGAAAATTTTGCAGTGATTTTCTTGCTCAATCTTAGATGAGAAGATTTATACCACTGTCATATCAGCACAGTAAGTATGAAGCTACTACCAGTAGCCGGTTAGCTTTACTTAGCATCAACAAAGCTGACCACGTCCCACATATTCAGTTGTAGACAAATGATGTGGAGTGAATTACATGTTTTCATGAATTTGACACTGCCAAGAGTTAAAATCATTCCATTACATAAAGTGGAGACCTGACTGCAAATAAAACAAAGGTCTGTGACAGAGCTAGCACTGTTACTTTTGGGTTTCATAAAATTTCATTTCCATCTTGTTTTGTTTCAACAAGAATGCACAGA
Organism: Seriola dumerili; assembly: GCF_002260705.1. Taxonomy (NCBI): domain Eukaryota; kingdom Metazoa; phylum Chordata; class Actinopteri; order Carangiformes; family Carangidae; genus Seriola; species Seriola dumerili. The sequence goes on along the minus strand of NW_019174272.1, from coordinate 4,959,206 downwards.
CCACAACGGTTGACACACATACAATGTAAAATCAGGGTAAGTGGAAACACAGGAAGTATGCTTCAGTGTGGTCTGAATAAGAACAAAAGTTTCAGAGGTCAGGTACCTTCCGCTTGTTGTGGTAAGTGATGTAAAGCACTGCCACCAGCACAGCTGTAAAGACAAGGTAGGCAAAGAAATGACTGCTTTCTGTGTCGTCCTTCATTCCAGGTGCATTATACTGATGACTTTCCTCCCCCATTTTCCCATCTCTGCTGTCCTCTTCTGGCTTCTTCTCTTCTGTTTTTTTCTCACTTTCGTCCTTTTTGTCTGTTTCTTTCTCATTAGCGACATCTTCTGAATTTTTCTCACTGACGTCTTTTTCTGTTGTTTCCTCATTGCTGTTGTCTGTTGTTTTCTCACCGCCATCGTCTTTTTTTTTCTCATCGCTGTTGTCCGCAGTTTTCTCATTGCCATCATCTTTTTTTTTCTCATCGCTGTTGTCTGCTGTTTTCGCATCGCCATCGTCTGCTGTTTTGTCATCGCCGTTGTCTGGCATTTTGTCATCGCCGTTGTCTGGCGTTTTGTCATCGCCGTTGTCTGGCGTTTTGTCATCGCCGCTGTCTGGCGTTTTGTCATCGCCGTTGTCTGGCGTTTTGTCATCGCCGTTGTCTGGCGTTTTGTCATCGCCGTTGTCTGGCGTTTTGTCATCGCCGTTGTCTGGCGTTTTGTCATCGCCGTTGTCTGGCGTTTTGTCATCGCCGTTGTCTGGCGTTTTGTCATCGCCGTTGTCTGGCGTTTTGTCATCGCCGTTGTCTGGCGTTTTGTCATCGCCGTTGTCTGGCGTTTTGTCATGGCCGTTGTCTGGCGTTTTGTCATGGCCGTTGTCTTTTGTTTTGTCATCGCCGTTGTCTTTTGTTTTGTCATCGCCGTTGTCTTTTGTTTTGTCATCGCCATTGTCTTTTGTTTTCTCATTGCCGTTGTCTTTTGTTTTCTCACCGCCGTTGTCTTTTGTTTTCTCATCGCCGTTGTCTTTTGTTTTCTCATCGCTGTTTGCTGTTTTCTTACTGTCGTTTCCCAATTGCGCATTCCCTTCGCTAGCTGCCTGGATGGTTATGGACTTGTGATCACTGGCTATCTTTTCCTTGTTCTCAGTGTGATTTTGATGATCCTTCTGTGAATCAGGCTCCTTCCCCTGACTTTTTTCTGAAGGTGTCATTGTTTGTTGATCGTTTGCTTCACCTGTAGTAGGTTGTCTTTGGGCCGTCATGGTTGAATCTTGGCCCTTAGCATCTTGTGTTGGAGCCCCTGTAAATAAAAAAAAAAAAAAAAAAAAAAAAAAAAAAAAAAAAAGTTTTAACCAGCAGAACAAAGGCAATTTTGAATATTTGTCCAACCTTGTTAGTAATGTCCTCTGTCATCTTCTTGTCATCCTCGCCCCACTTGATTAAATTAGCTGAGATTATCTGATTATCTGATTAAATTATATGTTGTAAAAAGCATAACACAAAGGCTGTAATATCAAGCCCAAAGTGGCAGCCTCAGCAAACAAACAGCTTGGAATTGCCTTTGAACCAAACAGCTAGTTTGATATAAAAGCAAATGGACAAATGACAGTAAAATTCATTATTATTATTAGTATTATTATTATTATTAATTATTATTCTTTTGGCCATTTTTATGCCTTTATTGGACAGGGACTGTAGAGAGACGTCAGCTAATCAGAGGAGAGACACAATGGGAAAGGCATGCAACTAGACATGTTCCGATACCATTTTTTCCTTCCCAATACAGAGTCCATTACCTGAACTTGTGTAGTGACTGATTCCGAGTACCGGTCCAATATCATATCGTTAAATATAAAACAATTAACAGCTGTATACTACTAACTCTGCATGGATGTGGTATGATCACTATCGTTGTAAACCATGAACAGATACATGAATGCCATAGAATCTTTTTTTATTATTTAATTTTACTGCAATTCTAACACAAGTTGTCCCAACACTAGTGCCACCCCTTGAAATAAAAGCCTTGCAAGAGAATACATGTTGCATTTTTACTGGTGGGACGTCCCACTGTAACATTTTGCGAAATTGCTGACATTCTCCGTTCCTTTCATGCAAAACAGTAGTTGCGTGTGACTGTACAGCACAACTTCCTGTCAAGGCTACTGATTTAGAGAATCCTCCTCTTTCACATGAAAATGCTCATAGCTGGATAGGTAAACCCAGAGTTAACCTGCTTCTTAGTACAGGCCTCAGGTTATCCAGAGGCCTGCACTACAAAGCAGGTTCAACATACCTAGGATATATTTTTATCTGGCTTAACTGAATCTAACATTGGCTGTCCTGGATAATATGTACAATGAAGCTGCTTATAAACTGTCTCAGTTAACTCCCCTATCCAACTACCAGCACGTTCATGTGAAAGAAGCAGAATTGTTAATTATAAGCAACATCATCAGAACCATTAATAAAGTACTTACTATGATATGAGAAGAAACGCTGATACCTGCAGGTAATTTGCCATTTGCAACATCATAAAGTGATATTCAACGAGGTGAAATTTGAACAATATGATCACATGGCAAGAATAAAAAGGAAACACTACAAATAATATCCAGTTATTAAAGTCAGGCTAAGTTTACTAGTTAGTACTTTACTACTATTTACGACTCTAAATAAGTCCATGAATTATCATTACGTGAGACAGTTAATACTGCCAGAGAGAAGAAAAGAAAAATGGTCTCTCCGTTTGTTATAAGTCGTTTTATTGTGAACTCTTGTTTCCGTCGGGATCCTGTAGGAATGATGACTCAGTTTTTCCAGTAATCTATCGATTGGTCAGTAGCTGGGCTGTAGACAGGTTTTGATCTGATCCTCTGAAGTTAATTTGCCCCGGAGCAGGTTAGCAGTTAAGCATGAGTTACCATGGTGATTTACCCCGGTAAGAAGTGAACCACTGTCTTAGTACTGAAAACCCAGAGTTAAACCTCACATCCTGCTTCGTAGGCAACAGGCATCAGGAGGGACAATGTAAGGCGCAGTTAAATCAGATAACGAAAATATATCCAGGTATATGTATGTGTGTGTGTGTATATATATATATATGCATGTATGTATGTATATCCATTCAGTAAAGATTTTCCTTCAACACAACACTGACGGTGAAATTGACCTCTGTGATTAGTTTCACTTGTCTCAGAGTTGTTTTGTAATTTAACTGTCGAAGACAAGCTGCATTAGCAAACAGGGATTATGGAGAGAATCCAACATTTCTCTAACAATGAGTCTGAAGGAGGCATAGAACAAAAAGACGATGGAAAACTACCCTCACCTGTGACTAAGCAGCAACAGAGAGATACTGTGATTAGCAGGAAAACCGTCTTCATTGTGTCCGCACACCGGAGGCAACACAAACTATCAAATATGTCCAGTCCGTCTATGCTTATCGCTCACCACACAATCCGCGTTGACTAATGTGGTATGACAGGTTGGAAGATTTAAAGTCTTGTTCCTGCTTCCGTGTACAATCCAGCCCGCTCTTCTTCTGCAGATCGAACACACAGAGATGAGGTTTACTGCCACCCACAGCTGGAGTGCTGCCATAACAGCTGCGCTTCCCATGCCGGCTGTGTCTTCAGCATAGGTCTTCAGCTCCTTCATACTCTAACACCAAACTTTCTTCTTTCTTTGTTTTCACTGATTTCAATTGAAGAAGTTGAAATTTAATATTAAAATAATCAACCTAAGTCAGATTCAAATACCAACATTCACTGCCATTTATTAAAATATATTTAATTTCAGTTGTTTGGTGGTGCAGCTCTCACATCATAATCTAGAAAAAATATCACACACCGTTCGTCACTTCCACCAAAGTGTAATAAGGTGAAGTTATCCCTGACCCCCTGGATTCACCAGTTTAGCAACAAGAAATCACATGACCAGACACAACCAATCAGATTCCCTAATTTCAGCCCTCAGCTCTTGCAAATCAGTGAAATGTGTCAGGCAAATACAGTCATCCATGTGTCATCAAAATGCTGTTTGTACTGTTCAACCAGGATGTAAAGCCTCTCCTGCCCTTTTCAGTCATGGTCGTAGCGCATTCCCTTCACAAATGCCTGCACTTATCTATGTATATGGTAAAACAATGCATGTTTGCACACTTGAGCCAGGCAGCTTGACTTCTTTATGTCAGTGAATCTTGCTATAGACAGGAATCCAGTGGGAGGCCAGACTCGACTGTCGTCGCCAAATTATTTAGTTTCATTTGAATGGCACATGTTGAAACAAAGGGAGACTAAATATTTAGATACATTCGTACTGTAGATGCTACAGTATGTGAGGCTGACATCCTCCTATTGTACTTACACCCCATTGTACTCAACAACTGAACTTGTAAAGGTGAGAGACAACATCGATGGAGAATTAAATTCTATATTTATCATTATACAAGATCTGTTGTTGTTTCTAGTGATCCACCACAGGAGTGGAGCAGATAACATTTGTGTTGTTGCTGCCACCCAAAGGTTAGGTGCTGACATGATGGGGATATTAACACCATATGAGTTGGTTGTGTCAGTATTTGACCTCATCAGCAGATGGCAGTATTGATATATAGTGCAATTTTAAAAAACTGACAAAAAGCACATCATAACACTAGATTACTTAATCTGCATGTGATTGTAGGGCGTTTCAAAAACTGTCAACTCATTATGTTGTCCTATAACAGCCTCAAAATATATGAAACAGTACTTCTTCCATTATAAAATAAAAATAATTAGCATTATGTCACTAAACTTTGCAGATGAGCATCATGGTTATTATAATATATGAATTTGAATAGAATGTGTGCAGTAGCTCTAGTGATGAGATAATGATCCAAATATTAATTGGAGGTGTTTTACATGTCAGCTGGGTGTGGGGGACCCGTGGGCGCTTGTAATGAATATGTCTTAATTGTGGCAGGCTCTTTGACATTTGAAAAGTCCAATGATCCTTCTCATTCTTGACACACATTTGCATTTCCATCTTTAAGGTCAAATGGGTGTGAATAATACATTAAGGAGGTTCTTAAGCTCACAGCCAGCCATATCTATCTTCACAAAGGCACCAGCTGAGTCTTGCTAAGCTCAGTGAATGTTACAGAAACAATCAATTAGTATCACTTTAGGAAACCACATGTGAAGCAAACACAGCATCCTGTTATTAATGGGACTATAAGGTCACAGAGCCATTGGATGATATAGGATCAGCCTTTTCTGACTGAACACAATAACAGAAACCCACCAGTGTAAATATGCGTTACTGTGTGGATTTAGACTTAATGATGCTGATGGGTGGGTGTTTTCTGTGGTTGCAGTTTTTTTTTTTTATAAAATAATTTTAGTGACTTCTGAAATGACAGTTCTAGGTGCAATATTACGCAGGGGAACTATAACAGGGTTAACCTGGAATAAATTCGAGATCAAAGGAAGGCCCAAAAAAGAACCTTGGCAAGAGATTGGAGGAATTTAATGAGCAAAAATTAACATGTATTAAATCTGACCTTGTGCTTACATGGCAGATGTTGAGAGGATGCGAAACAGATCCGTTATTACAGATAAACAGCAGCAGGTTACATTATATGAGGAGCATGGGAACTTTAAAATAACATATCTTTTTATTACATTTCAAATATAGATTTTGTTAAAAACTGAACAAAATGCCTGTGCTTTAAAACCCTACTTGCCAATCTGCTATGTGCTAAAATTCACCTAAAAAATGCTGTAATAATCATGTTGTAATAGATTCCATGGGATTCCCTTCAGTAAAGAAACAAGTGAAAACTGTGGAAAAAAAAAATAAGCATGCACAGGTATGGAGATATATTTACCAGAAGAATACCTGCAATAACCAGCGCATTTGATGTCATTCACTTGGGGACTGAGTTTCATAATAAGGGTCTGTCTTAGCAGAAGTGAACATCGATGTATGGCCTTGAGAAGACAGATTTGCTGGCTGTTTTGACAACTCATTACCTGTAATTTCACTGACGGATCGGTGAAGTGGCTCAGAGTAGGCAGCCGTGGCACCAGAGACTGTGTGGTTTTGCTTGGAATGATGTAAGATAGAACAGCAAACAAGCAAAGACTTATTATGGCTAATGATTGCTTAAAACAGAGCTGTGGAGACTTGACAGTTTGGTGCCTCTATCATGGGGTGAGGGTTGGGGGGGTGTGGGGTGGCGGGGGGCGCACAATGAGAAGACATCCTCAGTCCACCTGCAGTTTTAGGAGACTGTCTGAACCAGAGGTAATTTTGTTTTATGATACTGACATTTGATGCTGTCACAGACAATTAACAGTAAACGGATAATAAATAATGGCTCAGTAGCTGACTCCTATAGATCTCTGACAATGTCAAGATCATTTATGTAGCATGTGTAAGCTTAAAATCAATTAACACAGAATGCTCCATTGGTGCGGTGTGTCTGGTGGTGCTGTCTGCTATCTGGAAAGTCATCTTTAATGGCAAAATGTATATATATGCAGCAGTGGGCTCGCCTAGGTCAGTCCCCCCGCACCCCCACTTCCCCCCTGCTCTGACAAAATTGGTCCATCCCTGGCACTACTCCTCATCTCCAAAGCCACCAAAAACTGTAACCTACCTTGTGTATTTTTCACTAATTGAAATGCCTAATGAGGTCCCAGGGGCTCCATCCCATTACCTCTGAGTTAATTAAAGCCTAAGCAGTGTGCCAAACGGTGAATAAAGATGCAGTAAAAGTGCAAAAGGAACAGGGAACCCGAGCAGGGTTCGGCGCGCTTGGATAGGGCTGACCTGCTTTTTTGTCATTGTTGAGGGACGCTATATTCCAAGAAGGAGCAGATGTCTATTATTTTTTTATTTGTATTTATTTTAGGCTTGAATTTTTTTTGTTACCCTGGTTCAGGCACTCATTTTCCAGTGTGGTTAGCCTAATTCTGCTTTATTAAACATTCAACTCCTTGCCACCATCAGTAAGGATTTTATGAAGATGTTCCCTGTTTACAACTGAAGCATAACATGAGCCTAAAAAAATGACAGGTGTGTTATGGACTTTTATTCAATTCTATTGTGGCTGTAATAACATTATACTGCTTATTAAATCTACATTCAACACCTACAAAAGGCAGTTATCAACTTGTTATGCACTGCGGTCACTATTATGAGAATATGAATCCAAACCACATTACCTTGTTAAAGAAACCTCTCCTTATTAAATGACAAAAAAAATGCATGTGAAAAGACAGATGGAGGCATTTCTTTTAAGAAACAATTTCAAATGTTTATTTAACATGTCAAAGAAGGGGCACACACTCGTGAATTGAAAAGGGGGGGCTGCAATTATTGGCCAGTACTATGACTTAAACTTAATACTAACATTAATCAGGTTTTGGCTAAAAAGAAAACATGTTTTTGTTCCTTTTTGTTTTTATAAAGAAACTTTATGTACATTGGTTCTTTTATACAAGAGGTTCATTGGATAAATGCATCAAAAAGAAACCAGTTCTGCAGTAAACTTTACAAAAAATACATTTTGTTTCATTGAGAGATGTAGAAAAGGAGACAGTCAAATATTGACCAATAATATTTCTTCCTTTTCATCATTTAGAAAAAAAGTTGTTCTAATACCTATTTTAAAGAAAAGCAATATACAGCACAATAAATGGGAGAAAATTTGCCTTTGCGGATTCATTCAGTTGGTTTGGTTACCAAGGACAGGGGCTGCGACTGGAACAGGGCATGATGGGAGTGAAGGGCTGCCTGATGGAAGGGGGAAGGCGGGGAGAGCATGGAGTGGTGCAGAGAGGTGAAGGGGATTGGCCGGGTGAGAATGGGTGTGGTCGACTGGCTACCTGAAGTACCAAGTGGGATGGAGATGGCGGGTTGGGATGAGGAGGAAGAAGAGGAGGAGGAGGAGGAAGAGGAAGAAGAGGAGGTGGATCCAGGAGCTTTTCCGGGTAGGGAGAAGTGGTGGTGCATGCGTCCCTCCGGTTTGGTGGTGAGCGATAGCGGCTGGGCCTGCTCGGAGTGAGTGGCGGCAGGAGCAGCCGGGGAGGCCAAGGCTGCAGAGGGAGTGGCTGGCGAGTCCAACATGCTGCCATGTGACGACGCAGGGCTGTCACACATCTTCTCAGAGGGCAGGTACTGCACGCACTGCTTCTTGCTTCTTATTGAGAAGTCTGGGGAAAAGAAAGGAGAAGTGAAGAGGCTGAATTATGGATCTCCTGCTGGCTTCAAATCTGGTTCAAGTCCCTCAATGCTGCCGGTGACAGAAGTGAAGGAGCGATTATTACAACAGTGAAGACGATGGCGGTGAAAGTTCTGAGACGTGACTTGTTCAAATCAACTTGAAAACACGTTACAACACGGACAGTGAAACAGGATGTTAAACACATTCTGATGGTAGGCATTTATGATGCAAAAAAAAAATGACACTACAATAAAATGTGCACTGAAGTGTGGAAAGCTCTTTTTATTTTGTGGTCATTTGGTTGCACAACAGCAGACATACCTGCCACTATTAGCACTGAACCTCATAAGCTGCTTGTTAAAGTACAGAAGCAGGGAAAGAAGTTAGTATGTGTTAGTGAAGAAAAGAATCCATGCAAAAAAAGGTAGATAAAAATAACAGAATAAAGGCACAGTGTCCCAGGTTGAACTTGAGCTTTGCAGGAAAAATAAAGCTTGCTTTTAGTTTCTACAATTTTCTTCAAAACAATTTTTTTTCTACAGTTTTCTTAAAACAAATAAAAGCTGTCAGGAAGAAAAGGCCCCTTACCTTCTGGTTTTGAGTCTGGTTTGTTCTCTCTCTTCCTCTTTTTTCTCTTTCCCTGCAACAGATAAAACAATGTTGTTTTTCACTGTGGAAGTAAACCACCTCAGCAACTTCAGCTTATGAGAACAAAAGTGTGGTTACTATAATTACACAGTTAACCGAACCCAGTGAGAACTTTTTTTTCTAACTTCCTCTACCCACTGACATGAGAGCCGATGGTGGAAACGTCCTACTCACATAGTTATCTCGTGCTGACCATCCTGGATAGAGCTGGGAGTGCAGTTGCCTCTCTTTTCTGGCCAGTTCATAGTATTTGGCTTGCTCTTCTCTTGACAGGGAATGCCACTGTGGACATAGACAGAGTATATCAAAGGACTGCTAAACACACACACACATGCATAGTTGCACATGCATAAACTCAGATGCACATCTCTGTCAGTGCCACTTACCCGCCTTCCAAGGATCTGGTTGATGGCAGCGCTCTCTTTCAGAGTGCACTCTGCCACTACTTTGGCTCTCATCTCCTTCATATACAGCATGAAAGCATTCAGGGGCTTCTTGATATGAGGCTTCTTGTCCTCCTCTTTCTTGGGAGGAACAGGGGATTTCCTGCTAATCCAAAACATTAAAAAGATGCTGTTAATGAAGTGTGAATGGCGGAGAGGAGCTGCTAAAAGATAGCAAACACTGTTCGGCCACAAAAGCTGGTTTTAATGACTATTTGAATTGTCCTTACGCATGCATCGAGGGGCTGATGTTGTCACCGCTGGGCTCCTGCTTGATGGCCGGGGAGACGATGGCGGGATGGGGAATGCCGGTCTGGTGGAGGCTGTGCGGAGGTGGAGTCACCATGTGGGGGGAGAAACGGCTGGACACCAAGCTGAGGAGGCGAAAGGAGGCAACATTTTAACAGTCGCGTTTAACAGCAAATTTCTGTTCATCTGTTGAGAAAAGGTTCCGCTAACTTGGCACATTACTGCCCTGCCTTACCCTCAGGGTGAAACTCACCGTGCCTACTGCGTCTGTCTAGACTAAATTCATACACACAATGACTTACATGCTTGCTTTTTGTTCAAATAAAGACTTTTTCAAAAGCCCCTTTCTTCGGCGATGGCTGGAGAAAAGTGGAGTGTGTTGTTACCATGGCAACAGCATGGCCGTGACACCTGAAACCACTTTCCTTACCACGTTCCAGACCATGGAGAGCGTTCTGACAGCCGTACACACAGAACACCTTTTACAAAGTGGCTCTCTCAATTTCCAATTGTTAATACAAAGGAGCATTGTAAAGGACAAAGGGGAAAATTAACCCTCTACCACACACTCTGCAGTTAGTGTTACAGAGGAAAATTAATGCTAAATCTATTTAAAGCTTTTTAATATGACTGTAATGGAGACTATGCACAATATAGCCTTGTACTTACTTAAATGAGGTGAGTCCAGAGTTATTATCTTTACCTTATGATACACCCAGTATGGACCGAGCCGGTGGTAACTTGAACCGAAACATTTCTAACTGTTTGGAGCTGCCATCGAAAACAACAGCATTGGATTCAAGGTTACAAATGCTCACACAGAAAGCTTGTTTTGACTCCTCAGTCAATGTTTACCATCACTATCTCTATAAAGTTAAAAAAAATTAAGTTTAAATAAAGTCTTACAAAAGCAGATGTAATTAAAAGCTGTTTTTTTGAAGCTTTTTTTTTTTTCCTGTGATCTATTTAATAATTTACACTATATAAACAAGGAGGTGCCATATCATCCCCTTGATACTAAACATATATCTATGACTATCTGTAAACATCCTGCTTAGTCCCAAGTGAACAACTCTGCTCCTGCTTTAAGTGATGGCATGCAGTCAAGCTACACATTCTTTAAACAATGCTCCCATTAAGATTCATGCAGTGCAGGATTGGTGCAATAGTGGGGAATGCACTAAATCTGATGCATTACATAGTAATAAAAATGAGTGTGAGGTATGTTCTGATGATCTGAGTTCACCTCAGGATGGTGCTGCACATGCTATTGATCACAGAGGCCCTTCTGAATATTTCATCTCATACTAACACCGGAAGGCCCGCTACAAATCTTTCCAATTTTGACAGAGGGTCAGAGAGTTTAGTCTGATGGGACGTGTAGGTTCAGATGAGCTTTGATTTGTCCTAATCGATTCTCAGCCCTTTCATCTCAGCACTATACGTGTGTGTGTGTGTGTGTGTGTGTGTGTGTGTGTGTGTGTGTGTGTGTGTGTGCGTGCGCATGTGTGTGTGTTGTGGAGTGGCTCAGAACACTGGCCTGACCACAGAAGTTTAGCTCAGAGAGAAAAGACAGGAGAGGAGCGCTGAATGCCAATAATGTGTTCACTCTATTTAAGAAGCTGAACTTGTCTGTGATAGACTCAGACCTCACATCCCTTTGTAGTCTTGACACTGCTGGCTGTCCGTGATCTGACAATGTTCTCTCAAAAGTGGAACTAACTTTTTTTTTTTTTTTTTAAATTCTGCTTTATATCCCAAATGTATGTGGTTGAGAGATATTAAGCAACCATTCAAAACAAGATCTATGGTGTTTCCTTAAAATGTTGCTGTAACAGCTCAACAATGAAACTGCACATCAGCCATTTATTTTACTCACAGTCTGAAAAGGCTGGCAAAGAAAGCTAGAGAAATGTGATTACAGCATGTCATAGAAGCAGCAGATATTAAATGTCTCCCATTGGGAAACTGGGGGTGTTGCTGAACATGATCTGCTCACCTGGACATGGATGCATTCATTGCTAGCGCTGGATAGGGGTGACGGAATCCCCCCGGAGGGATGGAGTACATGGGCTGGCCCTGCCTGAGAGACAGAGGGAGACAGAGGGAGACAGAGAGACAGAGTGAGCGAAAGCATCAGAGTGAGGTGGATCAAACACAGCTGACAGCTAACCCACCAGCACTAATCCTCTACTCATCAACTCAAATCCCCTGCTTGTGGAACAGCACCGTTGCAATTGATTATGAGACCCGTGGCAAAACCCATAAATGTTCAGGAATTCCTCCTGGTGAACTCAAATGTTTTAATTTATCATTGTTCTGATATGGTGCACCTGCACTCAGACTATGGAGCATAAAACTGAGACATTGCTCTTAACAAACGTTACAAAAAAATTTCCTTTTTATGCTTTTCTTCATGCTTCACTTGATGTGAGCTTTATTAAAAATTAGTTCGCTAACATCCGTGCTTTAACTGTGGCGTGATGACATGCGACTTCAAAGCAAGTGAACATACAAACTGATTTTTTAAAAAAGTGATTGAAAATGTCTGGCCAACATATTTGCTATAAATATTTTTCTGTAAGAGCTTCTGAAGAAAAAACATGACATTCAAAATATTTCATTTACACACTTTTCAGAACAAAACTCATCTGGCTGTGTGGACAGGTGGCAGGAAAATGAACTTACTGTGGCATGAGCCAGCCCAGAGGGTGTGCGATCGAGCCGACGGCACCAGGAGACAGGGGGTAGTATGGAGAGAGCTCTGATGGGTGAGGTGTTCGAGGAATACCTGCAGGTGACAGAAGGCAGCTTTTAAAATGCTGTACACACTCGCTGAGGCGCAATTAAAAAAACATTTTTTTAATCTCTGAAAATAAAACAAAACTCTATCTACTCTTATCTTTTACTCTAACCGTTAGGCTTGAAAGGTAGCTGAGGACAGAAGCTTGATTCCAACAATAACTTCAAGGTCTTCAAGGTGGAAAATAAGTAACAAAATGTCCATAGAAACTTGCTCAGTACGTTCCAAACAGAAACAGCTTTGTCAAAATGTGTCTAAACACACTGTTTCCTTTTCATACATCATGACCCCGTCGAGCTCATTAGCATACGTTTGTTTGTGCTCATTAGAGCGCCGGCCTCCTGGTTTCTGTTGATGTTTCAATACGTTTGTCCACCTCGATTTACAGTGAGTGACGTGAATTCAAGCCGACCACTGACACGCTTTATGTGGATCTGCAGCGTAAGGTTAATGAGACTTCACCTGTCTTTGGGTCGAGGATCTCTGGGGAGAGGTGTGACGGCGGCGTGCCGGGGGAGAAGTGTTCGTTGCTGTAGGTGATGAGGGGCGTCAGTGGGTGGACGTGGTGGGCATGCTGCACCACTGGGACTTTGTTGGACTGTTGATGAAGAGGAGAACAGGAACAAGAATTTATGAGCAGGACGTGACCAGTTCAGCAGCAAGTGTCTGACACAACATTCAAAACACAGTGAATACAAAGTCATCAATCAAAGTCACTATGAAACAGGCCTATTACTTTCCCATACTGTACACTGCACATGATTTGTGTGGGCCATTGTTCAAAACAAATGCATGGAGTAAATAGGCCATCACGTGTGAGTGCCCTCCATGGTAAACATCACAGTCTGTGCGTGTGACCAGCCCTGTGATGCAATCTGGACCAGCACCAAGGAACACTAAAAAGCCTCGCAGACACATGCCAAGACCATTACGGTCATTTAGCTAAGGAGAGAACTGTTTGTTCAGTCCAACAAGAAAAACAACGGTGCCACAGAGTCCAAAAGTCACACCAGCAAGCCACAAACAAACACAATCAGGCTTAGGTAAACTGAATACCCATAAACAAGTGGAGACATCATCTCCCACTCTGTCTGACAGCAGCCACTTGATGGGAGTAAGCAGACACACATGGGGGAATTACACTGCCACGTTACACTACAGATGCCCCAAACGTTAGGAAAAGACTTAAGATTCTGTATAACTGAAGACAAGTGGTGAAGAGCAGAGAGTTCAGAGATGAATCTAACTTTTACACAAAGTGTGGGTTTTTGAACTGTTTTAACGATACTTTAGAAAAGGTGCAGATCCTTCGCCGAGATCTGACCAGCACTACGACTACGACGAGGATGATGAAGACAATAATAATAACCAGCGTCTCTACTTTCATTAGGCAGCGCTCAGCCTCGCAGTCATTTCCTCTGGCTGCCTGGCTGAATAGAGCACTTGTTGGCTCAACTTGTCACATGGGAGGGTCAAGGGGTGGCGGTATGTGGCTGTAGTGGAGGGACTACGTGGGGTTGGCCGCTCACGGGGAGAAAGGAGTCTTGTTCCTCCAGGCTAACCTTTCTTCAATATCCCTCCCCACCCCCCTTCTCAACCTCTCGTCTCTCTCCAACGTGGTCTGCTCGGGAACAAGGTTTGCATTGAGACTTCTGTACACTCTCCTGCCTCACGCTGCCACGAATTGTTCCAAATCGTAGCTTTTTTTTTTTTTCTCTTTTGCCACTTTTTTTTTTTTTTTTTTTTTTTAAAGGAAGGTCCAACCTTTTCCTCCTTTTAAATCTTTAGCAAATTGGTTTCTCCCATGTCTAAAGCACGCTTTGATTCAGGTAATGCCAGATGGAGAGAGGAAAATATTTACTGGTGTTAAACATGGCTATATTAAGATCACTTTGCTCAGGACTTTTTTTTTTGGTTTCTCCAGACTTAGAGCATATAAGGTCAGTGCATATGATGATGCGCAGAGAACACGATTTCACACAACACAGGAAAGGCTTTGATAAAGCTTCACGGTAGAAATAGTGTTGACTCGCTGAGTTGAAATCCCAGGTCCCACATGTCATGTATATTTGAGTTGTGCTTTGTTGTTCTACTTCGTGTACAATATGCCTGCATTTTCCCTATATTGTGAGGGCTGTTTGAGACCTCTAGACCTGTGTGCCAACACATTTTGGGAAGCAGTTCAGTGAGAATTTGAAATGATGCCCATTAATTATTCATATCGTGTGCTCTAAACATGTTTCCAAGTTTGAAGGCACTAGTTTCAACTCCAGGCTGCCTTTCAGTTCCGCAGCCCGACAAAATGTGGGGAAAAAAATGGAGTATGCAGGTTGCACATATGCAAATCTACTCTGACCTCTATCCTACCTGCCAGAGCTTCTCCGTTAGGAATAAAGACTGCTACTTCATCAAGCAAAGTCCCGTCTTTAACTCACAACATTTTTGAATTAAATCAGTCAAAATCAAAATAATTTTCTGACGAGTAAAGCTCCGAAAGCGTAAAATGTGGTTTTGTGAAATTGAAAAACTGGACTAATGGCTCAATCATGACTTAAAACTAAACACTAATGTATCAATGCCCTCTTTCACTTGCTTTCTGTGTAGAGGTAATATTCCTCCAGCCCATGACAGCTTCATACGCCTGGTTTCATGATCCACAAGCAAAGCGTAATAAGGAAACCACAAGGAACATGAGCCGTGTTTTAAATATAAACAACACCTACGTGATAGGACGGATAAAGAGCAACCTGGAACCAGATGGTATCTACATCGACAGACAGAATTCATGCTCTTTACATAGACCTGCTTGTTGCAAACAGGTCTGCAGCGGTGTGTACCTCTCAGCTAGCAAGTAAAAACACCCAGAACGGGTCTTTAGAGCGACTGGACGTAGTAACAGGAAGGTTTAAAGGAAAAAAAAAAAAAAACACAGCAAAAAGTTGCTGAGCTGATGCAGAGAAAAGATGTCTGTCTCTTAAGAGGGTTTGAAGCTTAAAAAGGCCGAGGTGGCAGTACCTCGCTTGGCTGTCCAACTTGGAACGGCGCTAAGAAAAGCACAGTCCTTGGTCAATGTGGGTGGAGGGGTGGATTTCATTCAAGCAAACATGTTTTTGGATCCTGCACATCTGAATTGAATTACTAGGCAAACAGCCGATGGGGAAGAGAGCTTAGAACAAACTGAATAACCCCGCAGCTTTGTGTGTCTTTATGCTCGGCGATTCTGGGTGGGAGGCTCAGAGGCCTTTCAAAACTCCAGGAAAGACAGGGTGAAAAGAATGCCTGGCATGCTGAGAAATCCAAGCCTTGTTTGTCAACGCCAACAGGAAGCGGACGTGAGAGGGGACTGACCGTGTCGTATGTCCTTAAAATCAACCATTCCGAAACTATGCCATTCATCACAGGCAACGTGTGCTTTACGTCTGGTCATCGCCTCTGAAAAGGTCAATGGCAGTAATATTCTAGGTTAGAATAATACAGCGCCGAGCGGCGTCATATTACTGGAGTGAATATCCCCAGTGGTCAATAAATAAATTGAGAGGGCTAGCAAAATCAGCACAGCATATAGAGACACAAACATGAAGAAATCTCATGGGGCTCCACTGTGGTTCTAAATATTTTGAAACTGTATTTTCTGGTAAATCTGCCGCTAATAAACAGTGTCTTGAGCAATTTCACTCATTCTGCGATCCCAGATTGGAATCAAAGCACTGGTTCCTTATTCCATTTCTGAAGAGGATCTTGTCTCTGCAGTGGCCCAGCAGGGCTGCAGACCTCAGATCAGTATTCAGTTCAGTCCTCCCAAAGCCTTTGATTTCATGATGGATCCCGGTTGTTCACTGCCTAATGCAAAACGAGAAAATCTCACCGGACTCCCAGTCAAAGGTCTGTTGAACGAATATGGGCCGAAAACAAGTATATGTATTGCTTTGAGAGGAGAAAAAAAAAAAAGCTGCATCTTCTTCGGTTAATATCTACTTAAACTGTCGCGCAGCCCTGAGAGTTGACGAGTGCACCAGACACATGCAGGGAGACAAAAGTCATCTCTGGAATGCTGCTCTAGACCTTGCCACTTCAATTCACTTAAACAATTCGGTGACTAAGTGACTTATGACACGCTGACAGGACCAGGTCCCTTGTTGCCTTTATTACCCTGCACACTAATACAATATTGAAACAAAGAGGGGGATTCTTGTGTCCCTGTCAAGTGAAGCCCATATTTGAGCACTGAATGCACGGTGATCTGATAACTAACGGAGGGACAGACACTCCGGTCAGTTCTGCCTCATTAAAGAGTCACAGCTCCTTCTAATCCAGCGTAACAGTACTAGTCAGTGTAGTCAGTAATGACACAGAGAATAGGCCTTATGGACAAATTACTGCAAACGACTGAATGACCTCAGTAAGGGAAGTACGCAGCCTTGACATCATTATCAGCAGACTGTTAATGACTGTGAATCGGTACGTTGTGAAAGATGGGTGCGAGATGCAGATGATTCAGACAGCGACGCCACCTCTACTTCTTTCCTTCTCCCCTCTCCTCCCCTCTCCTCTCCTCCCCTCTGCTCCCTGGTCCAGCTCGGCCACTACTGATGGGCTGACAAGTTCCTCACACTGCATCACCAAGCCCTGCAGCACCTTTGATGTATTATTCATAAGAAGGCATCCCTCTGAACACAGGAGCTGATATGGGGGTTTTGGGGTGCTGCACGAATGCATGTATGTGTGTGCGTGTGTGTGTGTGTGTGTGTGTGTGTGTGTGTGTGTGTGTGTGAGTGTGTGCATGGTGGGGTGTGGTATGTTCATAGAAAAGCTTGTTCCCCTCTTCCCAGTCCTCCCACCACCACCATCACTACCAAAAGCAATACCAAGTGAATGCTAAACAAACCTGTCTGTTGAATAATTGAGGATCTCAGGCCAGAGCAGGCTCTGATTAGCATACAGGCCTTATGGACCCAATCTGCACAGTGACAGGATGGTCTTTCCCTGGACTTTTTGTGCCCACTGAATCGTCTGATTTCTATTTTACCTTGTCGTCTTGTTGCATATTGAAATGGAATTAGCAGAAATGTCAAAGAGATTTCCGCTCAGGAGCAATAAATGCATTGATCTCTGCAGGCACTCGCAGGAATGTGAGATGATATCATTCACGAAAAAAAAAATAGACTGCATAAACCTTATCAGTAAACTAATAGAATATGAGATATACATGTGTGCATCAGTAAACCTAAACGTCAGGTTTAACACATGCTTGCAGAACGACTGCAGCATCACAGGTCTGCTTCAGGAGTCCCTGCTGGTGTCTCCTCACCGCCTCTCCTCAGGTCTCTCTCTCTGGCTCCTCTTGGCCCTGGGCAGTAATCCCTGGCCCCCCGTGTGTGCCCATCCGCTCCCCCTGCTCTCATTAGTGCAGTGTTGGGGCCTGGGGAGCCTGCAGGCCTGGGGAGCCAGCCTGCTGCTCCCCTCCCACTCTCCCTCTCTCTCTCTCTCTCTCCTCGGCTGGAGTAATGAGCACATAATCAGCCTGGCTCCCTGTCAGCAGCAGCACACCAGAGGGGCATGTGGGCTCCTGGCCCAGAGTGGGGGGTAAGAGCAGAAGAGTAGGGTGTTTCACTTTCTATCCTCTGTGCCCAGGGTGCACCGTACCCAGTTTCCCACCGCACATCAAATGACCCTCTGGTAACAGGTCACCAGATCAAGCATGGCGACTTCCTCTTTTAGTTCAAAAATGGAAGCTGTTATACTCTCAGTGAACTTCCCCACCTTATAGACTGAAATGTTACATGAGTTTTAGGACATTAATGATATCTCATCTTCTTCAACCTCAGCCTGCCCATTCATTAAAGCTGTGTCATTAAGTTGCAATAAAAATAGTAAAATGATCATCCTAAATATCATGTCATCTCCCTTAAATAGTCAAAGCCTCAACTTTAAAAGTATCAAATTTAAAATCGAAATGCAAGAAGCCTGCTAACAACAATGTAGACCCTGTATAGGAATCTATAAGTTCCCATGTACAAATAGAAAAAAGTATTTCATTAACATTTACATGCGTGACGCTAAAGAATAAATGTGGCAGACTTCCAAAAAATGCCTGTTTATGTACACAAAAGTGAAGGCTACTTATTTTTCAGATGTGAGTAACATTGCTGCCAGAAAACAGTTTGATCTCTCACATTTTCAGTCCTCTACAATGTTTCTGTCTCTATTGACTTTTCTGGTTTAATGACGTTCAAAGAGATGAAGGCCAAACAAAAAAAAGAAAAAGAAAAAAGAAAAGCACCAACACTGAGCCACATGAAAAGTAGCAGCAACCACTGAAGGACAGAACAGAAACAATCCAGCCTCAAGTCTGCATGCTTTCATTTCCTTTAAATACTGTTGCTATTACCATACTTATTGTTTTGACTTTTTTCTCTTCATTCCACTTCCCTACAGTGTCGATTCATATATTTCTATAATGTTACGCATTGGCAAAATAAATTCAAATGTCGTTCGCTGCAACAAAACTTGACACAGCAGCTGCTGTGTCTCAGCGAAAAATCAGCAGGGTCACTGAGAGGTCAGTATTTATTCCAATGAAATGTCTTTAATTGGTTTCCATTGAGACTTAAGTCAGTCCTATTCCCATGAGCAAACTCCATCCCCTTCACAACAATTTCCCATTGACTGTGCTCAATGAGGACTTTGTCATGTGCATCACTGGAGATCCAGAGAATCAACCACAAACTCAGCAAGCACGTCTAGCCAGGGTATGTAAGGTCAAGGGGCTGAGCCACAACGTTTCTTATTACTAAAGTGTAGTGATTGTGGCTTTCTGCTCCGTGCACTGCTTAACACGGCTTCCCGAACCAGGCAGTGCCCTGATACAATCAAGCAAGTGAGATGTTAGATACAGATGCTCAAGGCTTCACGTTATCTAATGTTTTCAATCCCAAACACACATCCCTCAGCGAAGCCACTAACCAAACAGGTCTGCTGAGGCCCCCGCATTGTCTGATCAGACTGACACACACCACGATGACTAGTTCACACCTGTGTGGGAAAGTTCAGGAATGGCAGGGAGGTTCAAACCTGAGAGATTTATAGTGGAGATTAAGTTATTGTGGCAAAGACAGACAAGACTGTTCAGCAGTTGGTCTGCGGGTGCATGGGGTGTGTGTGTGTGTGTGTGTGTGTGTGTGTGTGAGAGTGTGTGTGTGTGTGTGTGTGTGTGTGTGTGAGAGTGTGTGTGTGTGTGTGTGTGTGTGTGTGTGTTGTGTGTGGGGGGGTATCTGTGCATGGATGGGAAAATGCTCACTATAACTTCATTATTGTGAATAACCACATTATGGTGATAGTTTGATTAAAGCATTTATATAGTTTGCAGTAAACGGATTCCCCCAATAAGTTGACATGATTTGTTTGATAATTGAGTTAATGTGCCGTAGGATATATCCTGAAGGAAACATCTTGTTAGTGCCACAAAATAAGGGAGACGAAATGGTGTTCTGATTCATAAATCTGATGACCGCCGTCCTGCAGTTATCTGTGACTGAAATTTTACTGTGGCAATGATTTGATTTTACCCCCACCCCCACCCCCAACCAACCACATTGCTCTTTTGTCACATGTTCTCTAGTTTACTGACACATATACTTAATCAAAAGTGGGAAACAGTAATAAGAAATATTGATGAATTATCATAATACTGATAATCCTGACTCCAAATTTGAGTTTTTAGTGTTTAGTGAGTGTCAGTGTCTACTTACTAAATGCCCTGGTGTTGGAGAGCGGGAGTCTTTTAGCGCGGCAGATCCAGGAACATCCAAAAGAGGCCATTTCATCTGCAGGTACTATGGGTGAGAGAAAAAGGAGCAGAATTTAACAATAAACCTAGAAACACTGCAGGGAAAAACATGCACAGTAATAAAAACTTGGCAAAAAAATATGCACTCAAAAATAGGCAGGATATCGAGACCAAATGTGCAAAAAAAAAAGAAGGCTCCTCCTTAATATTTACAATTACTCCACCACAGGGAGTACATCTTTTCCTAGAGCGTGCAAAAGTGGTATGAATGGTGTCAAACCCGCAGAGATCTCCAGCAGACACCTGTACGAGAGCCACATTGCTGCTGGAGTCAGACAGTGATTTCTGGCACGGGGGAGAGCAGGGAGAGCGATGTGAACACAACGGACTGGTGGAGGACTGTGAAATTGCCGTTTGTCAAGGAAAAACAAGAGGCCAGCTGTGGGCGCCCATCGCTGAGCGGGTGGGAAGAGACAGCTGGAAGGAAGCCCCAATCTACACAGCAGCGAAAGGCGGACTCAAAGGTAACTCCTGTCTGTCCGTCTCAATTGGTTTGGACTTTTGACCCCGAACACAGCCCCTCCTCCTTTTAATATTACACATGTATCAGAGTTATCATAAAGGATTGTGTAAGTGTTTGCTTTTCCTTTTGCTTTTTTCTCACTTGTCACAAAGATTTCCACCACACTTTGTCTTATTATTACGGCTGCCAGTCCCTATGCGCCATGTGCCATGGCGTAAGAGCTATGTACTCGAGGAGAGGTTTTTGTGATTTACTGCTTGATACAACATGCTGGGCTTTTTTTTTTTGTCCTCTAGCAATGAAGATAGCATGAAGCCAGAGCTCCAAAAGCACGGCTCAACCATCTGGTTTATGAATCAGTTTAAATACCGGATACAGCAGCTTGTCATGCATGTGGATTTTCTCCCTGGTACAATTTCAAATTAATTAAAAGGGTTTTATGTTATATGTTTTGCTTTGCTCATCCAGGCCCATGTAGTCCAGACACATAAAGACATGTAGTTCATTATTTAAGTTGCCTTTTGGGTAAAGAAGTGCATCACGGGTTGTAAATTCTGTCTGTAAAAGGTGGTTACACAATCTCACCATGCATCCATTGTTTTCATTCTGCATTGAGCACTGTCATTGTCATTTACATAGTATTAGGCTTATGAATTCCTATGCACAAACAGCTTGACGTCCACCCAAAGCAAACATCTGATGAATGGAAAAGACAAGAAATAGTATCTGACACTTAAAAAAAAAAAAAAAAAAAAAAAAAACCAAAAAAACCTGTTAATTGAAAATTTTATATGCATAAGCTTTGTCTACTTTTCAAAAGTTGGTGCAGGATAAATGATGCTGAACAAGTAAACTGGAGGAGTCATGCATTCAGGTTTGGATTTTTAAAACTTCATTCATCACTCGGGGGTTTGTAAGGAGGAAGGAAGCTTGGATGGCTGTGGGTTAAAAATGGAAAAGACATTATAGCAGGAGGGGGAAAAGGGAGAGGAGGGAAAAAAAAAACATTTTCAGGAATGAGTTTGTCGGAGCAGGCAGAGAGTATTGTTTCCTGACAGCTGGGGTCCAACAGAGCACCGAGGCAGGGGGAAGGGGACCCTTTTTCCCTTCGAAAAGGGGGGAAATTCTTAGAGTTGACATCAGCCCTCTTCATTTTCACTATACTGCTCAAGGCTGAATCGTAGGTTCCAACTAATGGGCCCGAGTCCATACAACTGTCAGGAGGCAGTTGCTTTTAGAGGCTGCTAGCTCCCTATTGAAACTTTACTCTGCTGTGTGCATGGTGCCTAATGAATGCTACTCTCCAGAGAGAAAATCCAAAACAATGCAGTTTTCTCTGTCTAATCTATGTCAATCATGAGTCCTTCCACAAATGAAACAAGCCCTATTGTGAGCGTTTGGTGTAGCCCGGCCGTGCCCACCCCGGCTCTCCCACCCAATCCATCCCTTATTTGACAGCTTCTGCCAGGACTGAGGAACATGCCCCCAGGCACTTTTTTCTGAGCGCCTACTTTTCTTTTAATTGCCAGTGTGCCCTATGGAGCAACTGTTCACACACTCCCCGAAACATCCAGCCAGGTAATGCCAGCTGCACACTGTCACATTAGCTCCAGTCCAGACCAGAGCAGCCCACCACTCACTAACACATGAGAGCGGGAGAGAGGGAGGGTGTTTGGGTCTATGAGTTGTTTCAGGAAACAAAAGGCGAGGAATTGCGGGTCATGCAGCTCAGCAAAAACTTTCTCAGTGTTACAGTAAAAAAAAAAAAAAAAAAACGCACAAGGGAAGTGTAAGAGAAAAAGTTAGGACAGAGCCAGCATTTCAAATTCGTGATTCAAACAGTTATGACATGGGTTACATGATGTTAAATGTTTATATAAGATTGAAACAGAAGATTAACTTCAAGATATTTAATAATGCTATATGCATGCCCTTATTATATTAGAAACAAATAGAGACATATGGTCGGGGCCCATAGCAATGCCCATTTCAGCATGGGAGCTGGAAGCTCTGGTAAATAGACTCGGACAGAGTACTGAAAGAAGTGTGTAACTAAAGTGAAGTTTAGCTGATCCATTTTTGTAGCTCTCTAATTGTCTTCCAGCCTTCCCTGTTGCCTCCAACACTCAGAATAGACATCAGTAGAATGTGCTACTTTTACAGGACCCAGATGCGACAAAGGTGGCAGTGATGCCACTGAAATTTTCCAAAAAGCTGCACTGGAGCCCTTTGGTTTTTTGAACAGAGAGAATACAGCATATGCTCTGGGGCATGTGGCCTGCCAGAGCTGGGTTCTAATTGTTACATTGCTCTCACAGAGCGGAGGAAAACACAGCCAAGAGTCTTTGTCATCTCTGAAGTGTGTGGTGCCATACTGCAGGCCAACATCAGAGCATGGAGAAGAGACAGATGTCTGGACATTTGCTGTCAAACTAAGTCAGACACTCTGCCAAAAGGACAGAATATATCCCAAACTTTGCTAGCAACTATCTGCCGACTTCTGAGCTGCACTGAGAAGTCATAATGGCTGTCAAAAATAATACAAATATAGAATTATATTTCAAATTCAGTAAAATGTGCCATAACACGTCTACATTCATACATACAAAAATCATGCACAAAACACAGCTTGACTCTACGAAAAAAGCAAATGTGCCTGAAACAGATTATATGCCTGGACATTTGAGCTGAATTGGATTAATTCAATCAATCAAGAGCAAACAATCAGACAAACCACGAATAAAAGAGTGAATATGTATAAAGTGGCGGCTGAGACGAGGCCTGACGCTTGTGAAATGGCTTCACCCGACTTGTGGTGAATAGCAGGAGCAACAGGAATGCCTCCATGGATCGCTCCAGCAGATAATGTCAATCACCTACTGTGTGGTGAACCCCTCCCCATTGTTTTCTTTTACCCCCCAACAGAAAACAAATGGGCCACACAGCTTGCTGTTTGGCTGAGGTGTTAATTACCGTCCCCTGCCCATATGAACAACAGCTCCATACAATAGCCCTGTCAGGCCCCCGACACAACGGTCCCTCCGTGGTTCTCTCTGCTGATATCTCCTGCTCATGCGGGGCCATTGACACCTCAACCTGATCTATGCATGAAACACAATTAAAAGCTTTCGGCGACAAAGACAATGTGATAAGTAGCCCCCGCCTTGACTCACAGTTTGCATTAAGGCTCATTGTTTGCCAACATTAGAGGCAATTACATTGACAATTCTTAAGCAAACCTCGGCAGTCATTGTGCTAATTAGTGTGTAATTGATGGGGAAACGACGAGCAGCTCAGCCGGTCAGACCCGTAATGCACCACTAGGCCACTGCAAATTTTTTCTGAATGGGGACCGTGTCCTATTATCCAGTCCACTATGAAGTAAGCAGATTAATCAGGGAGGAAGTTATTAATTAAAGCTATCAGTCCAAAGAGAAAGAAACAACAAAACATTTTGGTGACAGTGTAACTGTTGAAAAGAATTTGTCTTTTTTATCCAAACTGACGGCATGGACTTCTAACCCCGGATCATTTCATCTTTCTGTGCTTATTAGTAGAGATGTGTTACACCTACCTGCTGAATACAAATGACCAGAGACCCATAAAAACTATAAGAACTATTGTTGTCTCTTTTTTCAGCTCATCACCCAGCCTCCTGGTTTACATTATATTAACCCTGACAAGCCTGTGGTGCTGTGGTGGAGATAGCACACTGCTAATGGCTGCCACATTTGAAGTGTCCATTAGCCCATAGAGGAATGAAGTTAAGTGACTATGACAGGGGTACTCCCTCAGTTTGCCGGGCCTCTATTGTGACCTGGTCGGTCGTCCTGCACTCTCATTCACAGCCAGTAAAAAAAAACTGGGTCAAAGGTCAGACATCCAGAGTGCTGTGGTTTCTATGGTAACGTGGCCTATTAAGGCCAGGCTCATTGGCCTCTTAACATGCTCTTGTGCACAAAAGAACTATTAGTGCAAAGAGGGAGAGGGAAGAGTGAAGAGGGGAGGCAGCGCGAGGGAGGTCCTAACAACACAGCGTCAAGGTTTTTCCAAGATTTCCAAGATGGTTCCACACTCGGCCTCCATCTACGTCTGTGTGCAGCACACACAGAATTTCAGTAGTCCCTTCAGGGGGAGTAGAGGATACGCAGTAGAATTTATTGTACAGGATATCTGATAATTCATCATTCCAAAGTCAGTAAAAAAATATTTGTGTTGTAACAGTATGTGCTTCACATAAATTGTAGAAATCCTCATTTTCAACAAAAGATTTCCAAGATTCAACTCCGAAATATTCAATGAGCGATTGAGTGTCATATGACTGCCTCATGCATGTTCAATACAAGGCCAAACTGGGTTTATTTGAAAAGTCCTGGGAGTGAATTTACTGCGGTTTCAGTAATAAAACAGCATTAACAGAGAACAAGGCCAAGATAAACGCACCCCCCCACCGCCCCAAAAAAAGCTTCTTTAACATTCTAGCCCAGTGAGTGAGCTCCGACTTCAGCAGGAGTTTGCATTTTTTGCAACTCAAGCAATTATTTGTTTCAGGGTTGTTGTTTTTTTCTTTCTTTTGCATGACAAAATCCTGAGTTATTGCTTCCTGCGTCTACAGCATTATCCTCGAGCACATACGAGTGTTTAAATGAAGCCGCCATCTTTCTTATATTTGTATTTTTCAATCAGATATAAAGAAAAGTTCTTTAACTGAGGTTGAAGTTAGGAATAAGTGAGTAATTTTGTTACACAGCAGGTCATATAAAACTCACTGTATAATTAGACACATAAGAAAATAATTATGCATCTGGTAAGAGTAGGGCCATCTCATAAAGACAGAGAGGAGGGTGCGATGCTATTCGAGTCAATTATGTGGAGTCAGTTATGTGGTTTCCCGTACCTGGGAGATCTGCTTTCAATGGTCACAGACCGCTCAGCTTAATGTCAATGTGATCTGATGTCAAGACAGTCTACACCTCAAATGTCAAAGATGTCGTCCTTTTCCATGTCCTGTGGCATTGTTTGTCCAGTCGCACAGGAACACAACTTTTTACTGTTTGGGGAGTAGCCCCGTTTCATTGAAATTCACAGCCGTAAACGTCTGTATAATTAACTCCAGAGCACGAGGTGGTTACAGGCGGCTGGCTGGATGTTTACAGTAAAGCTCGACTTAGAAATCAAATGTGTGTGTAAATGTATGTGCGTGCGTGTGCATCCAAGTCTACGCCAATGACACACAAGTGAGACCCGAATTTTTCATTTATGACCAAACACAAATTGACTGGAGACAGCATGGGTTACCAATATAATACAGGGTTTCCTGCCAAGGCATTTAGGAGGCAATAATAAGTCCAGCATGCACCCCTCACACTGAACAGGGTAAATACCACAGCACAGTAATCACTCCAAAGTCTTGGTGAAGACATAAAAATAATCTTTTTTTCTTCTTTTTCCAGAGAGTGCAGATAAATATTTACCCCCACTCTCCACGAGTAAATTTGAGTACGTCTGCTAAAAGTGTGTCTTTTTTTTCTGACAGGGCACAGTGGGTGATTGTTTCCCCCTTTTTTTTAGCTTTTCATGGCTCTTTTTTTTCTCAAAAAAAAAAAAGCAAACTCCCTAAGAGCAGCTGACAGAGGCAGGAGAGGCAACGAAGCATCTTGAAGGGAAAAAGTCAGTTTTGAGAAACTGAGGTGGGCATAAGTGGGTGTAGTGGAGAAGGCAAGAGAGAGAGAAAAAGGGCCTAAATTAAACACATTTGTTTCTGCTCTCACATACCACAAGTCTTATGAAAACAGAGGGCTGATTGTGTTCACTCTGCAAGTCCACCCCCCACACCCCACCCCTCCCTTCCCCTCCCCTCTTCGCTCTCTCTCTCTCTTCACCACCACCCAACACCACCACCCAGCTCCACACCCCCACCCCCCCTGTCCTGAGCAGCAGCGGCAGCAGCGGCAGCAGCCCCTCCCCCCTCACACACACACACACACACACACACATACACACAGCTGCCTGCAGATGCCTCCTGTGTTTGCTCTCTGAGTGCAGGCGCAAATCTCCAGGCCCCGCAGACTTCTGGGTCCTGCCTCATCTCAGTTTTTACTACCTGACATCCCTATCACCCCACTGCTAACCCCACTCACTTCACTCTCCCGTCTCCTATCCGCCCTCCACAACCTCGCCCCTGCCGGCCTGCGCGCCCCTCCAGCTCTTACCTGCTCAAACACACAGACACATTCACACTCCACAGGTATGCTCGCTCCTGTCGCACAGGGACACAGAGACTGACTGTTAGAAATGAAACCCACATCATTTATGAACGCTTTTAGACACATTTAAGGAGAGATGACCGAAAAAAGAAAAAAAAAAACGTAATAACTTACTAAAACGAGTAAATGTTGTAATTTTGGTAGGAAATCAGTTGAATCCAACGAGCTAGAAGTAAAAATGATTCTCTTTTCTGCTCTTTTATCCAGTTCTAGCAGCCTACATCAGACAAACTAAAGCAAAACATCATCATTTTGGGACTGAAAATAATCTCAGCTGGCATATAGCGCCTGGCATGTTTGATTGAAAAAGAAAATATTTTAGTAGTAGTAGTTTCAAACTTCCACACTGTGCGACACAGTGCACGACTTACTACCATGACATTCCCCAGGATTAGTTATGCGTATTGTCGGCAGACTGCAGGGAGGTCTGGAACGTGGCCAAAGCGTTGATTTTTATACCTGAAACATTTGTAAAAGTCGTTCCCCTGCAATCTACAGGCTTCTTTTTCATCATGCTGCGCGTCCTGATACTGAGTGCTAAATCATGATCCGCTGATAGGTGTGGTTATAAATTCAATTCACTCTCACATCCGAAGGCTCGTCTTACGTGTCTGAAACTTGGTGAAGAATACATTTTCCACTAAGAACGTATCGGTTTTCAGGGGGTTGGAGGATGAGTTTGGGTCGTGGAGTCGCCTACTTCTTCAAGGTTCATCAAGTAGAATAGAAACATGAGCAAGAGACTGTCAGTCACTGGAGAATGTCATTTTTTTTTTATCTGTTGAGATAGATATTACGAATTACGTTTTGAAGGCCTAACATTGATTCATTTAGACTGCTCCAGTTTTCAAAAATGGCCTCACAACATTAACCAGACCACTGAGAGCTCGAGGCTGGACACGCTATTTAAAACAATATATACAGCTGCTGCTATCTTTCAGTTTCAATACAATCTAATGAGAACGGCAAGGTGATTACGATCAGGGGCTGCTGTAAATATCAGATTCCCAGGGACAGAGTTTAGGAGAGGCCCCTTACAATTACACAGTATTCAGGAATGCAGAGCATGAGCCACAGTAACATGGAGCTGAAGACAAATGCTCACATCCCATCTTGGACGTTTAGCTCGCACCACGCGACAGAGAGGGAGGAAAAAGGAGGAAAGTTTATCTTTCATGAAGAGCTGATTCTGACAGCCCCAGATCTGCGCCACAACGCAACAAACTTTTACTCAATCCAAACTGCACACTTCTGCAAACAATTAAGTGTTAACCCAAGAACTGTAAGTTGCTCAGAGAGAGATTGAGAGAAAGAAGGAGAGAGAGAGAGAGACAGAGAGAGAGAACGAAGGGGGAGAGAGTGGAGAAAGAGAAGGGTGCTTGTGCACAATTACAGCAGGGATTTATGGCCTGAGAAACAATTTATAAATCACAGCGCCTGAGCTAATGTGCTCCAGATTGTTCTCCATGCAGCTGCAATTTTGGTCTGCGTGAAACGGCATAATAAACCTGGCTGGAGGACATGTTTGGGTGGGTGGAGAGGGTGGGAGGGTGGGGGTGCAAGAGAAAAAGTTGAGATTGTGGGTGGGGGCTGATTAGGGTGAGGCTGTGGGCTCAAAAAGTTTCTGAGGTGTTTCGAACAAAGAAACTGAGAAGTGTTTCTGTTCTTGTGTTTCTGCTGGGTGAGATTTTGCTGGGGTGTAATCCTGAGGGGGTAAGGACACATTTTAGCTCTATAAATTCTCCAATTATGCAAATAGTACTAATTAAAGGATGTTTTCTAATGTATTAATGGACCAACACAGTAGCTGGACAGAAAAAGCAATGAAATGCCTCCAAAACAAGAAGTGTAACTGAATAATTACACAAGTTTCCACTGAGAAACAACTACAGCTTCAAGCCACTTTTATGAGCTCATTGTGAAACTGTGAACTATACCCTGACAATTACACCCTTGACATAAGTGAAAATTAATTTTAGGTTATAATAAGAGAAGACAAATGTTGCAAACTGATCCCCTCATTGTGGCTGCGGGCTGGTGTGGAAGAAGAGATCGGATGTGCTGAGGGGAAGCCTGGGCTTTTGTGGCCACTCAGCCAACTGGCCCTGAACCTTGACCTCTAACCCTTCACCCTGGGGGGCAAACAAAGCTCTGAGTGACATCTGAAACTAGACACTCTGTGGGGAGAGAGTGTCTGGACAGGACTCAAATAACCCCATTAACTCTGCAGAAAAGATTTATGGCTTTTTTTTTTTCTTTTTTTTTTATTCTGCCCCTGCAAATCTCCGAGCTGAAGAGTCAGAACAGAACTGTCAAAAATAATCAAGCAATTAGAGGTGCGCACCAAGTTGCATCTTGTTTACTTGCCAATATCTCCATCTTGCACGAAGATAAGCAAAAATGTTCCATAATTAACGACTGGGAGTAGAGTTGTGATTAGCAGAGAGACACACATATGCCAGCAGTTAAGTGTGTAGCAAAATAACTTCTGCTTAATACGAGCAGCATGAAGCTAATCTTCAGGCGGGTTTAAGAGAGTCACTGATGCATATTCACCAGCGCCACTGATGGATTCTGTACAATGGATTACGTAAACAGCTCCAGCATTAGTATACTGTAAACAAAAACAGAGAGGAAAGTTGATGGTAAATGTGCTGCGGTGAATGCGAGCCTCCGTCGCCAGAATGCTGAAAGCCAGTGTAGTATTTAAATCAGGCAAGGAGGGAGGAAGACTGGGCCAAGCATTCTGTAGCTCAGCTGTGAGGCTCTAAGCCGTTGCCCTAGGGTCTTTGTCCTGCCTTTCAGGGCAAGTCTGAGGTAGTCAAAGACCCTATTCATGACCGGCGCTCCCCCTGCCAACACACCCATACAGCCCCAGTCAAGTCAGCCGAGAGCTATAGAGCCTTCCCATTTCACACGAGAATCAGACCTGCCCCTAAAGCCTGCTTCAGGGATTTCCAATAGCCAGCCCCTCCAACCCATGTACAATTCAAACAAAAGGGCTCCTTGGCCTACTCCATGTCATATAGGGCTGATTAGATCTTTTTTTCTAATGTAGCTACTCTAAATTTGAAGCAAATAAGTCAGTCACATTTGTAGGGATTTGGTATCTAGCCATGTAAATGGATGAGGGATTATGTCAGCGGAGGCGTGGAGCTGCCATCCAGTCGCGCTCCATCCATCGTTATCATCCGCTACAAGATTCACCTCACGCTAATACACATCTCTCAAAGAGAGAGAGAGAGAGAGAGAGAGAGAGAGAGAGGAACCAAAAGACCCACCTGGGTCAATCAACTGATCACTTCTCAGAACAGAGAAACCCAATCATGCTGATCAGCTGGGGCAGGCAGGCACGACTCAGAGGTGGAGAATTCCCGGCTCGTAGACGAAAAGGAGGCTAGTCTACGCCTCTAGAGGGCACGCACAAATGTGCCGCTCGGGACCAGCCGACCTGAGAGCCATTACTCATAAAACTAATGACAAAGAAGCACACACCCTTCAGAGAGTTGGACTATAAATCTCATAGGTGCAGGAAGATGGAGAGAATGTGTATAACTAACCTAGTCGGGAGGAAGCAAAGAGAGAGAAGAAGACAAAATATCAGACCCCTTTCAGAAGCTTGCCTTCTGCTGTTTATTCCTAACAGGATCCACAAGTCTGGACTGAGATAAGGGAGGCTACACATTTTAGATGACTTGTGCTTTGGGGCTTTAATCGAATTTGATGCTCTGGCCAGAAACATTGTGACTCTTTAACAAGTACAATTGGTTTATGAGAGTAACTGGAGGAAGCAAGGGCCACCCAAAGGTTAAGTTAATTATCAATATTAGGGCAAGTGACGCTGATGTCATGGAAATTTGTTCCTATATGCATGATATTAACAAACAATTACTCACTTTATGGACTAGCAAGGCTGTTTATTTTTTTTAACTTAAAAACTTTAAAAACTACTCAAACCGGACAAAGGCCTAATGCTATTCCTAACCTTAAACAAAATAGTTCCACCAACTTACACTTAAAAAATCCATAACTTAACCAATAAGTCAAGATATGTGTGTAATGTATATAGTTATGTGTCAAAAAAATATGGCGCCTATTGTTATTTGTAGATATTAAAGAGATATATGCTTTCATGTATGACCACAGAGAGGCAAACAACAATGGCTAAAAAGAACAAAGTTTAAAAACGATGTTGTTTACTGACAAAAATACTTATAAGACTAAACTCATTGTAGTCAAGACCAAACTTAAGTAAAGTAACCGGATAGTGAAACTTGTTGCTGCTCGTGATAAATGTGATGAGACATTGTGGCTCTCCTAAAGCGTTTATGTATCCAAACATACCGACCTTTAACATTACACACTTGTGTTTTTAGAGCCCAGGAGCTTAAACCCAGATTACAGGCCTGGCATATAGTCATCGGCTGCAACCGTCAGTTACAGCTGCACTTTACACTATATTATTTTGGAAGAAAGAGGTTACATCAGTTTTATCAGGAACATGTACCATAAATAAAAAGCTAACCCCGTCAACCATAAGCTGGTTATAGATCTGGGTCCAGAGTTCGCAGTGTTGCGAGGGTGCAATGTGTTGACGCGACATTGTGTCGCGTTCAGGGAAACATAGAGCCGTACAGCGGCCCAAACCTCCCCCCTATTACGGACAAACATCAGCGGCGCGATGCAAGCCCTAAACTTGAAGGTTTAGTAACTCC
The DNA here is from genome assembly GCF_002260705.1 of Seriola dumerili. NCBI lineage: Eukaryota > Metazoa > Chordata > Actinopteri > Carangiformes > Carangidae > Seriola > Seriola dumerili. The sequence continues at coordinate 4,927,571 of NW_019174272.1, read as the reverse complement.
AGCAAGAAGAACAGGGCTGTCTCTGCTCGCTGCATGTCCAACTAAAGACCTCTACATCCTGGATGGGATATCATTCCACTCCCCATTTTAGTATAGGACCATGTGCTATCAACCTCGGCTGAGTACTAAACACATACTGTTACACATACTGACAAATGGCCTTTACAGATTCCTGAGTCAGGGAGAGCATTCTTATGCCGCCGTGCGCTGCAACTGAAGCAGTGAGATTGATACAAATCTTAGTCAGTACCGTATGCTACGTGTGCATGATCTGATAGCCTCTTCTGCTTATCATGATTGGGATTGACTTGTGAGGGAATGGCGAGGCCACTGCGGTCCTAATGTGGGAAGGGAAGCTCTGCTCTGTGGGAGAACAGGAATCCCTCCAGATAAGGACGTGCCTCACGGTCTGGAAGCGCGGCCACCCTCGAGGAATGAACAGGCAAAGGGATTAGCAGAGACCTATTCCAAGTTTATGCTCCCACCAAATTACGACAGCAATCTCACAGTAAATCTCTTCCTCTGGATGGCCGACCGTGAGAGGGTCAAGGGAGCTCCAACAGGTGACGTTAAACGGATATTACTCTACTCACGGACTTTTCTTAGTGTCCTGGCTGCTACAAGGTTGTATAACTCAACGCCCTTCGGTAAGATGTGTACTGATATATCCTGTGACAAGCGCATAGGCGCGTCATGAATAGGCGGTGACTCTGGCCAGAAAGCTCTAGGAGTATATGTTCTCTCCCTCTCTCCATCTAATCTGCTTTCAGGAGCCTATCGATATGTTGCGAAGGACCGTTGGAATTAGCGATGCCAAACTTATAGGTCTAGCTGACAGGAGACGGGAAACATAAGTAGAGAGAGATGACAGTCTCTGAACGCGCAGGGTACTGGAAGTATCCTGACAGGAAGGAATGAGTAGATTGCTCAGGCTGATGCTTGCGACTGGTGGGCGCTTGTTGGCTTGGATTATAGCACCGAAAGGACCAGCTAATCAGTTGGCAGAACGGTTCGGACGCGAGTTCGATAGACCATGAGAGGGACGCCAAATGAGTAGTCCGATCACCAGGACATTGAAATAGTCCAAGCTTAATGCGATTGCGCACCCGGACGTTTTTTAGAGCGCCTGTTTTATTGTATAATCTCCGACGTAGGTGTTTTCTTTGAGTTCGGTTTGGTTTAATGGTTCTGATTTGGTATGATTGTTATCCAGCGGTTTTCAGATGTAATTTAGAGTTTGTAATGTTGTATATGATGTTTTATTATTTTTAGAGATTTATGTGTCTTTTTGTTATGTAAGAGTGTAGGAGAGGGGGTTAGCGGTAAGTTAATAAAAGCGTGCTTGGTTGAATGAGAGACGCGCTGTAAATTTCTAGAGGTTTTTATAAAAAAAACTAAAGTTAATGTGAGCTAGTAGGATCTTGGGAGATTCACGGGAGGACATTAAAGGCGCGCGGTTTATTGTTAGTGCACACTCAAGGAGCTGAGAGATTGTATTTGGATGTAAGTACAGGTTACGATAGTTTTTATAGGGAGAGGAATTACCAAATACACTGTCTTTAGGTGGAAGCACTGGCACTATAAAGGTACGAAAATACAGATAGTGGAGTTTTTGCACTGACCAAGACTATGTCAGTGATGTGCACAGGCATATGCGAAGGAAAGCTTGTCCACAGGAGGTCATGCAGATCTCGAATGTAGGTTTAGCCTACTCAATGAACTTAAAACAGTGTGATAGTTTGATGAAGCCCAGATATATGAAAAATAGACGTTTGTTCTCTAACCTATGTTTGGATGGAGCAACACGCACGAAGCAGCATTGGCCACTTTTTTACCAGTAAAAGTCCGAACATAGATAGAGATATCTTAGCAATCAATCTCCTATTCTGTTTTAACGAATCTCCAATTGAAGATACCAAGCTCCGGTATTTTGGGAGAGCTCGTTGACAGCGCAATCCCAGCTTCCAATCCAACTTACCTTTGGTTTTCTGGCTAACAAACTCACTTGTCTAGTCAAAGTGGTACTTTTTGATGTGTAATAGCCCCGAGTTCTCCTAACCTGGGCTTAATGCTTTTTTATTTCTCTAAATTTATTCTGGAGAAATTTTTTTTTTTTATTTTCTTCAGTTTTAAATGGCCATGTTTGATGCCAATTCCAAATGCCATAAACGTCTTAGGAGCAAAAGCTTCAAGTGGCGGCAGTGCTACGTTTTTATGGTAACGCCCCCTTACACGAAAAGCCTGCCAGACGCAAAACTCTGCCACAGCTTAACAATCATACATAAGAACTTGCACACCTAGCAGAAGAAACATGTACGCGCGCCCACAAAGAGACGAAGAGAGTGAGATACTTATATGTGAATCAGATTTAGGGTCACGTCAATGTAATGGAGATTTCATCATGTGTGGATTGGTTTGTACTCATTTTATTATAGTACTGGTGGGAGAGAGTGCAGCGTTCAATGAGAGTTTCAGCTCGAGTAGTTAAGATGGAGTATGATGGGATGGTAGTTTCAGGGACATTGGTGTAAATTTGGTTGTAGCTGGAATATTATAGAGGTAGCATGTGACAGCCGATTTCATATTAACCTAAGGAGAGGTGTGTCTCGCGCAGAATAAATTCGGAAGTCACACCGACTCAGTCTCAGATACGGATAGCAGAGTCAAACTTCCGCGAAGTCTACTCTCGGAACTTGTATGAGGAGAGAAGGTAGTAGAAAAGATGCGAAGAGGGAGTGAGGGAGAGAGAGAAAACATAACGTCGTTCAGTTTTTCACTGAGGGAAAACTGGGTGTTAACTTGATGATATATAGGATTCCCAAGGAAAATCCCTAAATGTAGTTTTAAGTATATATCCTAGACTGCACTCAAGAAATAATTATTAACTTTTCACGCAATACAACACGTGCAGTGGGGGACACATCGATGTTTTTATAATTTCCCTCAAATTAATTAAAGTGCAGATCATTATGTGTGTTACTAGGTTTGGGAGGCAGCAATGTACTCTTTTAATAACGAGCCTCGGCAAGGTTCAACTTCCCTGCACACAATGCTTTACAAGATTTTATTACACTGAATCACTTTTTGGGTACTTATTTAGCTGGTTTTATTTATATAGAGATAGTTTGGTGCAGGAGCAGAATCTCAATGATGTCACAGAGGAAAAATCTGCACACAGCTCCCTATAATTCCCCCTGTTTTAGCCGAATTGCCACAAGCATTTTGGATGATATTTCAATAAGAGTGCTATAGTTTTATATTATTAGCAAATAGAGGGATACATGGCATTTTCGAAGTAATCAGGCACTGCAGTAGCAGCTGTATTATGAAACAGACTGATGCATGCGGTGCACAGCAACATAACAATAGAACACACCAACAGACACTCCTGCAGAAGGGCTCAAGATGGAGCCTGAGCACAGACAACCAATTTGGTTCTGTCAGACCCACCCTGAATTTGCGAAAATATCTGATTGGTCGGGCTAATTAGGACTAACAATAGTATCCGAAAAGCATCCACAGAAAACAACTGATTGTTATCAAAAATGCGCTAAAATTTCTTTAATAGATATAATAATCCTCTAGTACAGCTTGACAACAACAACAGGGCTCCCGAGATTCGTAGCAATTTGAATTTGTATTAATTGAGTGCGGTATTTTCCAGTACAGTAAGGCTACGTAGATATGTAGGGGCACACATTCAAGCACCTTTAAGTGTAGATCCCCATAGACACCTGAGTCTAATGCTAAGTAATTGTGCTTTCAGAGAGCATTCTATGGACTTTCGGGGGGAACCTTCTTTACCGTTTATTATTTTTTTCGTTCTACGCAGCAGCAAAGACCGCGAAGAACTTAGGTAATCTCGCACTAAGAAACAACACTAGAGGCAGATGAAAGCAATGGAATGTCATTTTCAAACTGCCAAACTTGCGCATAGGATTTACAAAATCCCTCCTCTCATTCTCGTCTGTACATCGTTGTGTTTCTCTTCCATCCTCACTTCACACAGACAAGCTAAGATAGAAGTTTTAGCTCGATGAAAATGGCGAATAACTCTCATGGTCACGGCGGTCTTCGCTCGTCTCAGTCTTTCGGTTACACTATAGTTATGCAGTAAGTGGCTGGGTGGTCGCGAGCGGGGCCTTTGAGGGGTTTGGCTCCTTTTTAGACAGTGTAACGACTCATCAGTCTAGTAAACGGAGTCTTTCCTCGAAGTCTCACAATTGGATTGAGAGAGGGAGATGGACGGGGGGTAGTAAGAGTGTATAATATAGAGAGCGAGTGGCTGTAAGGGGCTCTGTTTGGAGCCATAGGTCTCAGGCGACGGAGAGGAGAGAATCCGCAGTTTTTAGGCTCGAGTGGATCCGGCCGGGAGCCAAAGTCAGCAGGCTGGAGGCTTTTGTGAGGGCTGGTCCGGGTGATGGCTCCTCACAAAGTGCAGCTGCATTCAGACATGGAGCCATGGTAGAGAGATACAACGATGGAGCATTCTTTCGAGGGGACTTTAGGGTTTTCACACCTTCCTTTGCCATTCTTGGTTGTCGTAGAGAATGAGGGTTTGGAGTGTCAGATGCGCGTGTTGGATTGGGACCACGTGAAGAAGTCACGGGTGGTGTCCGTATTAGGTTGGTCCATCTCTGTCTCTCTCTCTCTTTTGTAGAGAATGTGTGTAAGCGTGAGGTGTGTCAATCTGGATAGCCACAATGATAAGGCGACTGAGGGCACTCTATGGAGGGCTGAAAATAGGACACACTGGATGTGGCAGTCTCCACTGGCACGATTCCGCTGCATATATGCCTCATACCATTTACATGAGCTAGATAGGCCCAAAAATCCCTAAAACTGTGACTGACAGTTTTTATGCGAGCATGTCAAATTATGATTTACGCACGCCTCGTCTAAGAGGCTACATTAGAAAAAAAAGACTAAATTCAGGCCTATATGACATGGAGTCAGGCCAAAGGAGCCCTTTATTGTTTGAAATTGTAAAATGGGTTGGAGAGGGGCTGGCTATTGGAAAATCCCTGAAACGCAGGCTTTAAGGGGCAGGTCGTGATTCTCGTGTGTAAATGGGTAAAGGCTGACTATAACGAGCTCTCGGAAGGACTGACAATTGAGCTGGGGACTTGTATGGGTGTGCTTGCAGGGGAATGCGTC
>NW_019174272.1:4919717-4922389 GCF_002260705.1 Seriola dumerili | reverse complement strand
CTCACGCGCTTATACACATCTCTCAGAGAGAGAGAGAGAGAGAGGAACCAAAAGACCCACCTGGGTCAATCAACTGATCACTTCTCAGAACAGAGAAACCCAATCATGCTGATCAGCTGGGGCAGGCAGGCACAAGGGGAATCCCGCTCGTACTAAAGAGTGTCTCCTGTCTGAGGAGCACAAGGCCCTCGACCACAGCCATTACTCATAACTAATCAAGAGCACAACCTCATAATTTTAAATTGAGGAGATAAGGAAAGAGTGATGCATCCTGCGGCTGAGGCCCGATGTAAAAATATCAGCCCTTCAGAGTTTGTGCTGCTTCTGCTGTTTATTCTAACAGGATCCACAAGTCTGGACTGAGATAAGGAGGCTACACATTTTAGATGACTTGTGCCTTTGCCGGGCTTTAATCGAATTTGATGCTCTGCAGAACATTGTGACTCTTTAACAAGTACAATTGGTTTATGAGAGTAACTGGAGGAAGCAAGGGCCACCCAAAGGTTAAGTTATTATCAATATTAGGGCAAGTGACCTGATGTCATGGGAAAATTGTTCCTATATGCATGATATTTAACAAACAATTACTCACTTTATGGACTTAGCAAGGCTGTTTATTTTTTTTAACTTAAATAACTTTAAAAACTACTCAAACCAGGACCAAAGCCCTATGCTATTCCTAACCTTAAACAAAATAGTTCCACCAAACTTACACTTAAAAAATCATAACTTAACCCAATAAGTCATGATATGTGTGTAATGTATAGTTATGTGTCAAAAAAATATGGCGCCTATTGTTATTGTAGAATATAAAATGAAGATATATGCTTTCTGTATGACCACCAAGAGGCAAACAACAATGGCTAAAAGAACAAAGTTAAAAACGATGTTGTTACTGATCAAAAATACTTATAAGACTAACTCATTGTAGTCAAGACAAACTTAGTAGAAGTAACCGGATAGTGAAACTTGTGCTGCTCGTATAAATGTGTGAGACATGTGGCTCTCCTAAAGGTTTATGTATCCAAACATACGATCCTTTACATACACTACTTGTGTTTTTAGAGCCAGAGCTAAACTCAGATTACAGCTGGCATATCAGTCCAATCGGCTGCACCGTCAGTTACAGCTGCACGTTTACACTATAGTTATTTTGGAAGAAGAGGTACAATCATGTTTTATCAGGAAACATGTACATAAATAAAAGCTAACCCCGTCAACCATAAGCTGGTTATAGTCTGTGTAGTGGGTCGCACGTGTTTGCATGTGCAATGTGTTGACGCGACATGTGTCCGTCAGGGGACATGAGCCGTACCAGCGGCCCAAACCTCCTCCACCATTACGGGGACAAACTCAGCGGGATGCAGCCAAACTGATTTATAACTCCAGCAAGAAGAACAGCTGCTCTGCTCGCTGTCAACTAACCTCATCCTGGATGGATATCCATCCTCTCCTTAATTTAGTATGACCACTACAACCTCGCTGATACTAAACACATACTGTTACACATACTGACATGGCCTTTAACAGATCCTGAGCAGGGAGAGGGCATTTCTATGCCCCGTGCGTGAACTGAAGCGGAGACTGATACAAATCTTAGTAGTACCGATGCTACGTGCATGATCTGATAGCCTCCTTCTGTTTCCTGATTGGGATGTGACTGTGAGGGAATGGCGAGGCACTGCGGTCTACGGCGGAGGAGCTCTGCTCTGTGGGAGACAGAATCCCTCAGATAAGTGAGTGCCTCACGGTCTGGAAGCCGGCCCACCTCGGGATAACAGGCAAAGGGATAGCAGGACCCATATCTGCCCCAGTTTATGCTCCCACCACCACATCTCATCAACAATCTCTCCTGCTGCCTGCTCCCTCTCCCTCTCCTGCTGCCTGCAGTGCTTAAACTCAAAACAGCTGCTTGGAATACCAGACTGATGAAACCCTGTTTAGAGCTTTTTCTTTTTCTTCCTGCTGTACAATCACGTTTTATTAGCATGGAGTGAAGCATTTAAGGTACAATTATGGAGGGAAAACATTTCTTTATGTGAGCTAAACAGTAGTGGTTATAGCTATGAAAGGGCCACATACACTTACAACAGCACACTTCACTGTCACCCCCCCACCCCACCCCCCCCCCCCCCCCACCCCAACCTCCCCCAACCCCCTCACTGCAGTTGCATCAGTTAGATAAAAGTGTGGCTGCAAGCAAGAAGCTAGTTTCATTATCAGATAATCTGAATGGGTTGATTATTGTGTTAATAATCAATTCACTGATAAGCTGATCAACAGAAAATTGATCTGTAACTATTTTTATGATCAATTAATCAGCTCATTATTTTTAACGCAAATGTCTTTCCAGTCTCTCAGCTATGAGAATTTGTTGATTTTTACTTTCTCATATTAGAAAGTAAACCGACATACATATTACAACGGACATTTTTCACTATTTTTGAACTCTTATAGGTCAAAACGATCAACATCAAGTATGAAAATAATCATCAGTTGAAGCCATAATGTTTATATATATATATATATATATATACAGTATATATATGTATTCGAACATAATGACATGACGCATGAGAGAAAAGAAGCTGAAAGAAGTTGTTTCAGGACTGTTGTCACTTGAGAGTGAGACACAGACCTCCTGATAAATGCAGCCCCCCCCCCCCCCCCCC